>NW_011889448.1:660744-716385 GCF_000151845.1 Pteropus vampyrus | reverse complement strand
ACAGATTTTCAGTTATGAAATAAATATGTCATGTGAATGTAAAGTACAGCATGGTGACTATAGTTAATAATACCGTACTGCATATTTGAAAGCTGCTAAGAAAGTAAATCTTCAAAGTTCTCATCATAAGAAAAAAAATTTTTGTTAAATATGCAGGGTAATAGGTATAAACTAGACTTACTATGGTGATCATTTTGAAATAACACAAGTTTTGAATCATGTTGTTCACCTGAAACTAATGTTTTAGGTCAATTACATATCGATTTAAAAATTAAAGTAAATATGGGAACAACATCTCACTAAATAGAGAATATCAATAAAGTATAGAAATTGTTTAAAAGAACAAATGAAGAGAAAGAAATGTAGGAAACTCAGTAGTATATAAATATTTAAAAATACACTCTTAAGTAGCCAATGGGTCAAAGAAATCTCAGAGGAAATTAGAGAATACTTTTAAATGAAGGAAAACTGAAACAATATACCAAAACTTATGGATGCAGCAAAAGTAGTGGTTAGAAGTAAATTTATAGCAATAAGCACCAATATTAAAAAAGAAAAAGGCCTTTAATCAACAACCTAAACTTCCACCTTGGAAAATAGAAAAAAAAGAAGAGCAAAGTAAACCCAAAGTGAAAAAAAGAAAAGGAATAATAAAGACAAAAGCAGTAATATATGAAACAGAGAATCTAAAAGAACAGAGAAAATCAACAAACCTGAAACTATATCTTTTAAATAATCAATTTTTTTAAAAAAAAAAAGACTTGATTTACTAAAATCAGAAATGAGAGGACATTGCTATCAACTGTACATTAATAAAAAGGAGTATGATGAAATATGATGAATAATTGATGCAAACTTCTGAAAATGATTCTAGAAGAGAAAATCTGCATAGCTCTAGGATAACAAGAAAAGAGATTGAAATAGCAATCAAAAATTTCTGACATAGAAAAGCCCAGAACCAGATGGCTTTGACGGTGAATTGTAACAAACATTTAATAAAGAATTAGTACCAATCCTTCACAAACTATTCCAAAAATTGAAGAAGATGACATTCAAATTTGTTCTATAATACCAGATTTACTCTAATGTCAAAATCAAAGATATTAAAGAAAACTACAATGTCTCGTATGAAAATATATGCAAAATTCCTCAACCAAATACTATCAGAATAAATCCAACAACACATACAATGAATTACTCACTGCGTACAACTAACTGTGATTTATCCCAGATTTAACATCTAAATATCAATCTATATAATATACCACCCTAATAGAATAAAACACAAAAACCATATTATCATTATAATAGAGAAAAAAATATTTGAGAAAATACAACACGTTTTCACAATAAAAACATCAAAAAAACTTGGAATAGAAGAGAACTTCCTCAAGTTTATAAAGGCAATCGATGAAACACTAACAGTTAACATCATACTTAATGCTGAAAGACTAAAAGCTTTCCCCTTAGATTAGGAACAAGAAAAACATCCTCTCTTGTCACTTCTATTTAATACTATACTAGAGATTCTAACCAGGGCAATTAGGTAAGAAAAAAATAAATAAAATCTATCCAGTTTGGAAAGGACTATGTAAAATGATCTCTATTCAGAGATAACATGATCTTATAACCTAAAGAATCCACTAAAAATTATCAGAACTAATAAAGGAGTTCAAGATAGAGGAAATGAAGTCGATGTACAAAAATCAATCGCATTTCTATACACCAGAAAATTACTTTTTAATTCATTTTAATTCATTAATTAAATTTTTTAAATACTTATTTTATAAACTGCTTACTGTGGGCTGATATTGCTTACTACGAGCTATCTGCTTTAAAGGATACCACCTCATTCAATTATTACAACAAAATTCTGAGATGGGGAGGGAAGATATGATTATTTGCTGCTTCCAGATTAAGAAATCAAGGTTCAGAGAGGTAAGGAGGCTTTTCAGAGGTTGCACGGCTGGCTGGTAGAGAAGGGCAAGCACCAAGGCTTTGTATTCTAAACAGCAAGGTTCATACTCATGGGGTTCCCAAGGATCCCATTCTCATTCATGACCTTCAAAGTCCCAAACAAAAGTCTCATTCATTTGTCTCATTGTCAGAGGTTTCTGTTAGATGTGTTAAGTAAAAGGGTGGACGCAGACATAAAAGCTTGAGTTCAAGACTGGGTCCATCTTACAGATCATGGAAACTACCAATTGTTAATTAATTAATTTCAACTGAATTATTTAATTAATTAAAAATTGAAGTACAATTTCATTTACATAGGATCAAAAATAAACTTAGGATTTTTTCTTAAGAATTATAAGACCTGTACATTGAAAACTATAAAACACCATTAAAAGAAATTTTTAAAAACATTAAAAAAAGGAAAGATATCCAATTTTTATGAATTACAAGATATAATATTGTTAAGATGGCAACATTCCCAGAGGTTTACATACTCAACACAATTCCTATCAAAAATCCCAGCTGCTGTGTTTTTGTTGTTGTTCTTTGGGGTTGGGCTGTTTCTTTTGTTCGTTTGTTTGTTTGTTTTGTACAAATTGGTAAACTAATTCTAATTCATATGAATTTTCAAGGGTGGCAAATTGATCAAAAATATTTCTTAAAAAGAGCAAACTTGAAGGACTCACATTTCCCAAATTTAAAAATTACTACAACACTAATTAGTACATTGTAGTACTGGCATAAGGATAAACATAGATAAATAAAACAGAATTGTGAGTTCTGAAATAAACTCTTACCATAAGTGTGCCAAGATTTTGGTATAAATGATCATCTATATGTAAAAGAATGAATCTGAACCTCTACATAACATCATACACAACTCAAATTGGATAATATATGAGCTTAAATTCTTAGAGAAAAACATAAGAAGAAATCTTAATGACCTTGGCTATTTTATGATTGCGTAGATATGATACTAAAAGCACAAGAGACAATAAGAAAAATTGGACTTAATTAAATTTTAAAACTTCTGTTATTTCAAAGAACACTACCTAGAAAGTGAGACGACAACTCATAGAATGGGAGAAAATATTTGTAATTCATATATCCAGTAAGGATATATGTATCCAGAATACATAGAGAACTCTTGCAATTCAACAAAAGGATACATATACCAATTAAAAATGAATAAAACATATTGTATTAGTTTCCTATTGATGCAATAACAAATTACGAACAACTCTATGGGTTAAAACAACTCAAATTTCTTTTCTTCTACTTCTGTAGGTCAGATACAAAGCAATTATAAAGAAAACGTTTTGGATCATGTAGTTAACACTCACTATTCTATGAAGACTAATTAAATCTATCCAAGTTATGGAGTGGAGAGAGTCATTCTATTGAAGCAGTAAGAGTTATAAGTGAGCTGTATGCATTTAAACATGTATATCATAGTTCTTGATTGCAATTAGGAAAAAGCTTCCATCAATAACATTATGAACCATATCACTATGCAGTGAAGAAAAGATAACGTGAAAACTGGAGGTGAAACTGAAAGCACTCATGTTTGCTTACTGTTTAGAGTAAGGCTCAGCAAACTTTTTCTATAAATTACCAGAAAGTAAATACTTTAGGCCTCGTGGGCCATAGAACTCTTTTACAACTATTTAACTGCCTTTGCAGCATGAAAGCAGCCACAGACAAGAGCAGGTTTGTTCCAGGGCATAGTCAGCCAGCCCCTGGTTTAGAGGATCTGGGAAAAAATTATCAGAGCACAGTAGTGAAAAAGAGCCTCTGACATCCACAAACTGGCCTGGTACTCACACGCATGCTTCAGTGTTCAACTTTCCTGCTCTGCACCAGCAGTACAAGGTTAGGGACAGTTTATCATCAGTTGCAAATTTGGAAATTCTAGTTAACCTTCAAGATCTGGCTGTGTTAACTATTGTACAAAGACCTTTCTACCTAGCTGGAGGTAAATACATCGTCTTCTGAGTTTCTATATCACCTTCTTACAGATCTCCTTTAACACATTATTTTGCATTCTTATTAAATCCTACTTGTTTGTGTGCATCTTACACTCCCTTGGCGCATTAAAAATTTCTTACCGGGCAGAGTGTTGGAAAGAAGGAGGCGGTCCATGCCTGCCCTACAGTAAATTGGCTGCCCTTGGCCAAGACACCAGGGCGGCACGAGGTGCGTCAGGTCAGTCGGAGGCTCCCACTGTTACCATGCTGCTTCAGCGTTCTGCTCACCGCGAGCCCAGCTTCCGCGCGGCTAGAGCGAGTCTGCAGCCTGCACAGCCGCGGATGCAGCTGGGCCACGCTGCCCTTATCCCGGAAGCCCCCGCTACGTCCCGGAAGCCCCCGCTACGTCCCGGAAGCCCCCACTACGCAGGCGCCGCCCACGTGGGAGTGCCACGCAAGTATCTATGCCAAGACCAGAGCCTGTGCCTGGACTGATGTTCCTCTCTGCATTCGGACAGTTCCTACCCACCTATCTGTTAACAGTCCTCCTGATGTGAGCCTGCCCCAGAACCCACCACCCCTCCCTGTGCCCCAGACACGCAATGCCTGTGACCAGAGGCTACAAGACGCCTTCCATATCAGCCTCTGAAGAGCTGGGGGATGGGTGACATGCTCCCATGCAAAAAGCTCAGGAACTTATCCCTCAGCAAGTACTCAGACTATAGCGGCTGCTTTCCCCATACCACTTCACCTCACAGGAGAGCAAGGCCTGGTTCCCTCAGAGGCGAAACTGCCACAACGCCTTTCTCCTGTCTCGGGTTAGCTGGCATTGGGGGTGGGTACCTAAGATACAGCCTCTGCCCATGACACTGGGCCTCCACTTCTGCCACATGCGTACCGCCCAGCTTGGCCAACCTTTAGTATAGTGGTGGGGCCCAGAGAATCTTGCACTCCTCTTGGCTTCTCTAGAATTGGGATGAGTGCCTGGCTCCTGTCTCCTTTTTACCTTTTGCTACTGTTGGCAGCTGCTGGCTCAGGGCCATCTCACATCTGGTCCCTGGGTTCCACTGCCCTAGACAAGGGCTCCAGGACCCATTCCTGCACTCACTTGGGGAGTGCCACGGCTCCATGCTGGATATTTAAGTTTAGGGGCATGACTCCTGGGCACTGGATAAATAAATACTCTCTCAGGAAAAAAAAAAATTCTTAGAAGCATTAACTATATTTTGCATTTCTTTACATACCCTACAGTGTCCAATGCTTTTCCAGGCACATGCAAGGCACTTAAATGATTATGGATACTGTATGAGTGCCAATACAAAATTATTCATAACTAGGCCACAGAAGAGATACAATTTATAAATACTGGTGCAAAAAAATGTAGTTTTTAATCCTCTGTAAGGCATTTTTGGCAAATCTTAAAATATTTTAAGTATGTGAAAGCATAGAATAATTACCTTACCTGCATGCATCCTTCATCAACCTTGCCCTTTTCAGGATCAACTTTAAAATGTGCAGTTTTTTTAAAGCGGTACATCACAGGAAGTAATTTGGATGGATTTTGCATAACACACGCAATATCTGACTGTTCACCAATGAGACACGGTGCAAAATTAAGGACTCTTCCTGTATCAAACTGTAATATGACAGGAAGTCCTGAGCCTGTCAGTGCTAATTCCAATTTCTGAAACCGATCACCTGTAAAAGCAATAGTAGCTTTTTAACATAAAAAGTGTTTTTGGGGAACCCAAAATATATTTTCTCAGTCCACCTAGTGTCATCTGAAAGACCTGGGTAGCTCATTCAATCTTTCATTCAACAAAACAATTGAGCACCAACTAT
The DNA here is from genome assembly GCF_000151845.1 of Pteropus vampyrus. Classification (NCBI taxonomy): domain Eukaryota; kingdom Metazoa; phylum Chordata; class Mammalia; order Chiroptera; family Pteropodidae; genus Pteropus; species Pteropus vampyrus. The sequence continues at coordinate 710,620 of NW_011889448.1, read as the reverse complement.
TCTTCCAAGACAACATTCTTGTTCTCATGGACTTGAAAGTTTAGTGAGGTGACACTGATAATAAAATAAATAAGTAAATATATAGCATTTCAGAGATGATAAAGTGCTGAGGAAAGTAGAGTGAAAAGGAGCAGAATTTGTCACCCCAACATATGTCTCTTTGGCATGAGGATTATTTTAGACTGATTATTTTTAAGAAAAAGCAGACATAGGAAAAGCTCTGAAAACCTAACCTAGTAGAAGTGACCCTTTTGTAAGAGACACATTAATAAGGGAAATCTCCATTTGTAAGGGTATCTCCCTCTCTGCACCAGGAAGAAACTTTTATCAATGGAGAAGGCAGAAGCTTAAATCTGCATAACAATCTTACCCTCCTTTACTGTGCTCAGCCTGAAAACCTCCTATAACTGGCTCCCTACCCCCAACAACTTCTTTTGTCTTTAACTGGAGATGGTATTGAAGGTGGTGACTTGGGCCAATTTAAAGAGTTACTCAGTTTTCCTGGGTAGCTCCCATGTATACAGGAAATATACATGTTTGCTTTTCTCCTGTTATTTATCTTTTATTACAGGGGGTCTCAACCAAGAACCTGGAAGAGTAGAAAGGATATTATTTTTCCTCTCCTACAAGAGTAAGACAGAGCAGTTCAACTTGGCACTGCTCTTTTATATGGGGAAATACAAAAAGGCATCTCTGGTAGGGAGATATTTAAGCAAAAATATAAAGGTACTCTGGAAGAAAATCATATGAACATCTAGTAAAAGCACATTCCAGATAGAACAGCAAAGACAAAGATTCTAAGGCAAGAATTTGCTTGGCATGTTCCAAAAACCCTAAGGAACCATATATATCTGGATAAGAGTAGTAGAAGCACGGTGAGAAATGGTCAGATATAAGGTATCTTTTTGAGGGTAGTGTTAACAAAATGTACTGATGGATTGGATGTAGCATAGGAAATTGAACACATAATAAATGATGATGCTAAGGTTTTGGACCTGAGCAACTAAAGTGATGGAATTGCCACTTCTTGAGACAGAAAAGATTGCAGGAGGGATAGGTTATGGGGAAAGCAGGAGTTCTTTTTTGGATATGTTAAGTTTGAGGTGCCTAGTAAAACATCCAAGTGGAAATGTCTACTAGGTCACTTAATATTTTACAAATTTAAAGATGAAGGAGGAAGTATTGAAGGTTTGAGGTGAGAAGCAAAGTTGTGTGATATTAATCTCATATTGAATGAATGTAGGAATGCAACAGGAATGGCAAACATCTTAAAGGATCCACTTGGGGTTAGCAATTATAGATTAAAAAGTGAAACCTCACAGTATGGTTTTATGTTTTTCTCCATCACAATTAGCTTCCCAAGTGCAGACCCAGAATAGGCCCTGGAGTTTAATCAGATGAAAGGTTTTCCACTCAGTCACTATGGGAGATGGGCCAAGATAATGTAGGAAGGAGGCAAGAGAACTAAAGTGTTAAATCAAGCTACATTCAGAGACTTCAATATGCTAATCAGCCCTGCAGCCAGGCTAAGAGAACACCTGCAGAACAAAGGAAGATTTCTGCTGGGATTGCTAACAACCCATTCCCCCCACACCCTGAAGGGGAAACAAGGAAAACAGAGTCTTTAAATGGCTGCCTTACGCAAAATAAAATCATTCATTCCCTATGGCTAGAGCCATAAGGAACCTATGGATTAAAGCCTGGGAACTGCCAGCAGGCCTTTCATGCTACATACTCTTATCCTTCCTCACTCTATATCAATATCCAAGGAAACAGATAAACAAAATCTTTAAACTGTAACTCACGAGAACTAAAGAATGATATATAAAGTGAATTCCCCAACAATGGAGGTGGGGGTAGTCCTTCTCACAGCCTTTACACCCACTGTCTTCTCTCAGTACTCTTGACTCCGTCTCTTTTTACTGTCTCTCTCACTGTCCTCGTCAGTCTTAGGCTCTCTCACTCTCTGCTTCTGAGAGGAGACCACACTGTCTGTAGAATGTTGCCCCTTTTCTAATAAACTTTCCTTTTAACTCTAACTTTAGCTTGTGTTTGAATACCTTCTACACTCTCCACCAAAGAACCCTCTTCTTTTCTCAGTGCAGGGTTTGGTCTCTCCCCACTCAGGGAAATCTGTTCTGTCCTGCATTAAAGATATTTAAGTGTACATGGAAAAAGGTGATTAAAAGAATGAACAATGGAATAATACAAGCTGGGTAATAAGAGAAACATGAATTTTTGGAGATACTAGAAAGAAGGTAGGAACTATGAATTCTATGCTCTAATTGGGTGAAAGAACAGTTTTGCAGAGAGAGCAATGTAACTAGAATCCAAAAAAAAAGTTCATATTTCTTCACTGATGCTCTTACTAGCCATATTACCTAAGGCGAACCTAGCATCCTCATCTCTAGCCATTCAAAACTAGATGAACTTCAATCAGCAGACAGAGCTCAATATCACAAACCATGACATAAGTAGTAACGGAGCAATGAAGTCCTGTCCTAGGAATACAGTTTAACTCTGCTCAATGACATATATCACTGTATTGACTTGCAAATCTTTTAGACTCTTGATTTGCCATGGCTCATCTTTCTGGATTTGATCCCTCACTTGCCTATATCTTTATTTTTTCTCTGATTTGCCTTGCTAAGCTGAACTCCAATTCTCGTTCTATTTTTGCTCACTGCAGCCCGTCCAATATTACCTGAAAAGGTAAAAAGTGCAATGCATCTTGACACATGTCCTGCAAAGCATATGAACTTACCAATATCCTATGACAGGATATTTCACCCTATTTACCGAATCTCTATGTCTTGTTCTTTGACTGTTACTGTATTTAGATTCTGGGAGCAGAAGATCTGGTAGAGATGGAATGGGTCATTTGTTCCCAAATCAATCTCTAAAGGAAAACCTACATTTACATAGGAAAAGAAGCCAGAGTGGATTTTATTTTTTTTGTTTGTTTTTCACTCCTCAAACTGTATATCATTACGTTTTTCTAATGTCCTTTTAAAATGATAAAATCCTCTAAATTATAGTTGGAAGATTACTATGTAAATGATTTGGAGGTTGATATTTTCTTAACATGCAACAGAAGACATTTTAAGGTCTCTTGATTATGTTTGCATTTTCGTTCTTATTTCGTTCGATAATTATATATTTTTATTAAATTGCCTCTACAAATCTTGATGACCAAACTTTTAAACAACTTAAATTGCTATACATTTGATGATTACATTCATTTCACACTTACTTGTGATGGTTTTACTGTTATCGTCTCTCAAAAATCCGTCTTTACTTCCTACAGAGTCAAATCTCAAAAAGACAGCATAGTCCTGCCTGTGTGAGGGATCGTTATCCTTTTTACTATCAGCAATTAGCCTGTAAAAAATTACAATCGGTTATTTTTAAAGCACAGATGATAGATACACTTTGTTACCGCTCAAAAGGGACTATCGCCCGAATCCTTAAATCTATGCAAACAAGTGAAAGTTCAGGAATAAAAATATGACTGTGATCCATTTTGCAATATTACTGAGCAGACATAGAGTTGCCAAAAAAAAGGCCACGAAATGTAAATATCCAAAAAATAAAGAATTCATGACAACACTTGCAAGACAAGAATAATTTTAAAACACTAATTCATCAAGGTTTACCTCCAATACCACTTTCTATGTAAAGGCTTGGAGAGCTCATTGCTGGCTAAGGACTCTGTTCAAGTCCCTAAAATAGTCTTTCTTACCCCTGTGTATAATTGTGAACCTCTGTTACATAACTGTTCCTCCCAAAGACTAAGCACAAATGGCTAGCCACATTCTTGTTAGAGAAGCACAGGTAATTTGGAGAATAGGAAGGAATGATGGGAAGAAGAGAAGTAGCACCAGAAAGATATGGGTTACATCACAGGCCTGCGCATTGGCAATCTTTACTTGCCTTAACTAGAGGTCAGCTTTTTTAGCAGATACTCATATACATACACAAAGACTGATGTGAAATATTACATAAGAATGCAAATAGAACATTGAGAACACATTTAATTAAGACTTCAAATAATGCTCATATCTACGAGTTTATGCTAGACTCTCAACGTTAACATGTTGCCATGAAAAAGAATACGTACTTAAAATTTCAAAGATTGTGTGTTAAACAGAATCTTACAGATTCACCAAAGAAATTTCCTATGGGAAGGTATAATGAATAAGGCAAGTATAGATTGTACAAGAAGAACAATTACTTGATTTATTACTCTCCATAACACAACTCAGTTTTCAACACACAATTGGTATCATCAAGCGACCCTACTGCCACAGAGAGGACAGTAAACATTGCTCTCTCACAAACGAGGATAAACATACTTATTAGATGGGTTATTGCCACACACTGCAACCTCTCAAGTGTAGCTTAAATTGCTACAACATATTTAAAACAGCACTTCCAAATATATTTTCAAACTAAATAACCGAACCAGGTACTCAGAATTGTGTAAAATATCCATTGGCAGAAGTCCTCAAAGTCTGTATGAATTTCAGCAACCAAGTATGGTTGATTCCAGCAACTGCTATTGGCTTAATATTCATGATGCTCAGTCAGCAAGCATTTTGCCCTGGCAGGAGCACTGCATCCTCTCTTTGGAGGCACCTAGAACATACTGCATGCCATTGGTCATAACCTATTTCTGCAGGGACAACAAGGTATTGGCTACACCAAATGGTTTGGAGCCACAATCCAAAAGAACCCAAAACTTCCACTTCCACCATCGCATTTTCACAAGGTCTGGAGAGATTTTTAATTTAACATGAAGTATTTAGAATCATATTTTTAAATATTGAAAAGAATATTAAGCATGTTAGAAATATTTAGAACCATCATAAGAAATATCTGATTTGTGCTTTCTGACATATTTTAATACTAAAATCAATCTGATGAATGTATGGCTAATATATTTTCCATTTAATCACAATGAAATTAACTTTTGCTTACTTTGGACTGAAACAAAATGTAATGGTAATCTTTTGATAAGGTAGTAACCTTCCTTCATTAGGAACACAGGAGATAAAATTGGTAATATCTATGTTCTTTATTTTTCTTAAGTAGGTGAGATTATTTACAGCAACATCTGTTCTTTGGTGAATATTTGTACCCTGTAATATAAAATCATAAATAAAAGAATATTAAGGCAAAACACAAATAAAATAAAATATTTTAAGAGGTCATAAAATAATTATTGAAATTCTAGCATCAATATGTGTGTTTTTAATTAACATAAATTTAATCAAGGTAAATTGTAAAATTTAAGTAACTTTTGAAAAACTGATGAGAACAGAAATCCCCCAGCCCCAGTTAGCCACTGACTTATAAGAAACACTTATCTGAATTACTTCAGATATATTACTATCAATGTTAGTTTAATTTACTGAACTTTTTCAGGTTACCCTTGGAGACTCGTGGAATGAAATCTTATCTGCATGTTAAAACATATTTAGAGAATAAGTAAACAGCTTGTTGGTTATTAGTAAGTTCAAAACAATCTGTTTTAAAACATAATACCTGATTTTCTTCTGTTGCATTATTTACTTACCAATTCTTCTCCAACTGTATCATTTTGCATTATGGCCACCCAATTTATCGGTTCTGGGCTATTATTGTATAGAAGTGCATGTTCAATCTTTGATGTTCCAAAGAAAGCAAAACCAAAGTGTATGCATTCCAGCTTTTGATCATCACTAATGTTTAACAATTCAATAATCTGCTCAACCACATGAACTTTGATATTCAAGAATATGTCTGGATGACCTTGCAAACGTACTCTACAAGATAATAAAGTATACATATATATTTTAATTAGTATTCTATAAACTATTTTTCCCCTAATTATTTGTATAAATAGAACTTTAATAAAATCATATTATTAAAATTCAAAGGCCTAAGAGCAGTTCCTTTCACGTTCATGCCAGAGGCTGTCATGTCCTTCTGTCTGTCTGAATCTGCACAGTAAAATGGCATATGTGGAACCTAATTCATTGTCTCCAGGAGACAACAAAGTTGGGACAACTTATTGGTATGTCCATATCACCAATTATTTTTTAAATACTAGTGTTAGATGGGATGATTTATGTAGTCACCTCTAGTTCTAAAATTCTGAGATTCTTTTCTAACTCATCCTACTCCCCCAAGTCCGACAGCCAACCTCATCCCCATCCTAATAACTCAATTCCCTAAAAAGTAAAGTATCTCAGCAAAACCCCACTCTTTGCTGAAATGAATACCCCTGTATATAACTCCACTTCCCAGACTAATTTGAATTCCCTTTTGAAACTGGCCCCCACCAACATTTATTCCCTCTCTGGCCAATATACAATCCTTTTGGATCTCGCCCCATCAGATATCACAAAAGACTGACCACCTCACAACCTAAGTCTTTATCTTACACTAGACCTCTTCATATTGGACATGGTTGATACCAATTCTTGGCACATCTTTCCTCCTTAGCTTTTTTGACACGATACTTTCCTGGTTTTCTCTAACTAATTCAAACTCTACCTTCTCATTCTTCTAAGACTTGGATATTTTGTAAACTCCATGACTAATAGTATTTCTCTCCTACTCTTTCATACTCTACCCTGCTCAAAGTTATTTTTAACATTTCATGCTTCATTGACAACTTATCCACTGACAACCCTCAAACCAATATACCTAGACTAAATTTTTTTTTCTGGACTCAAGGTAAGTAAATCTAATAGGCTACACAGTATTCTGCAAAGCAAGTCAACTTTATCATTTTAAAACTGAGTTCAAGATCTTCTCCCACAGCCCTGCCCTTCCTCTTACTTTCTCTTTGTATAACCAGTCACTAAATCTAGTCAAATCCACCTCCATAACATATTTCCAATCTACACAATTGTCTCCATACCCCCAATTTGTACCTTAGCTGATGCCTTTATCATTTCTCTTCTGCTTTATTATTATAGATTCTAGTCAGGTTACCCACTCCACATCTGTACTCCCTGATTTGTTTTGCACACTGCTATTAGTATTACCTTCCTAAAATGCAAACTAATTAAGACACTCCCATCTTAAAACCTTCCTGAGATTCCACAGCATTCAAAATAAAACCGAAGATCCTATCAAGGCTCACAACTGTTTCTCAAACATTTTTAGGGCTGTGACCTTCAGTAAGAAATACATTTTACATTGCAATGTAGGAAACACACACGCTTTATGAAACAACACTTGCTCCTACTATGTGAGATGATTCTGACATTTTTCATTTTATTGTTTTAATACTGGTGGCAGCCCATTATAGTGATTGTACATCCCACTAATGAGCTGAAACATACAGCATTAAAAAATGCTGTCCCATGAGGTTCCTTATTAGACCTTGCACCATTCTAGTCTTCAGGTCTCATCTCTCATCACTCCTCACCTCTTTTTGTCTCCACATTCCTCAGCTCTCTCAATGTGTTACACTGTCTACGCACCTCTAGAAATTCAAGTCTTCTACTTGCTTTGCCTGATATCACTCCTCTAACCCATTCCTATCACCAACACCCACCTCCTCTACACACACATATGCACGCATGCACACACACTCTCACTCAGCCCAAATCACACTGTGTCTGGCTAATTCTTACTCACCAGTAAGTGTTTGGTTCAACTATTACCTCCTTATTGGAGTCCCAACTAATTGATTCACTCCCTCATCCCCACAAAATCCAAACTAGGAGCTCCTGTTATGTGTACCCATATGCTACACTCTGGTTCTTTCCATTTTTGAGTTCCTAGTGCTTGCCAAATATTAGAGACTCAATGAATTAATGCTGACTTAAAAAAAAAAAAAACGACAAGAAGCTAACCTACATTCAAAGACAATAGGCATATCTGAAGAGTAAAACAGAAAAGCAGAAAAGTATTAAGTACTACATTAGAATTAAGAACCATAGTATACACTTACTTTGCCACTTCATTTACAACTCTGGGCTGGTCTGCACAGAAATCCACTTTAATAATCACTGATGACTTGGGCTCCACGATACCATTAGTTGGAAAAATGACAATGGGTAATTGGCCCTGGTATTCTGTTGTAAACATACCTAAGGAGAACAAGAGCAGTAGTTTACATCTAGACCCTTACAGTATTACATTCACACTCTTAGCAGGGGTCGGACACATATTACAGAGCATCCGGTCTATTGTGGACCAAGAATTACAACTTTGATTAGAAGTTCAGGCTCTAGGGTCACCCAAGATATGTGAGTCTAGAACTCAACACTCATCAAAAGCTAAAATATATTGACTATTTACCGTATTCAGATATTTATGCTACGAGCTCTGTGTATGGTATTCTATTTAATCCTCATAATGATTCTATGATATAGATTCAATCATTACCTCCATTTATGAATAAGGAAATAGAAGCTTAGAGAGGCTGAGTGACTTGTCTAAAGACACACAACTATTGTGGTAGATTAGATTGTTGACCTCAATTCTCCACTCTTCTTTGCATCCTTACCACTACCTCACCATGGGCAAAGTAGGTTTTCCTACCCCTTGACTTTGAGATTGATCATGTGATTTGCTTTGGTCAATAGCATGTGGGTAGAAGTGACAACATGCCAGATCTAACCCCATATGTTCTCTTGTACTTCTACCATGAAAAGTGTTTCTCTTGAATAATTGCTGTTCCTATGGCCTGTGCCCCAGAATGAGCAAATATAGAGCACAGACACCCAGCTGACTCACTGACTTGCAGCGAGTAACGGAACAGCCCCAGGTCCCTCAGACTGAAGCAGAGCCACCCACCTAAGCCCAGTGTAGATCAGTCAAGTTCTAGCCAATCTGCATACCAATGAAAAATTTAAAAATAATTACCTTTTTAAAATACAGAGTTATGAGGTGGTTTGCTACATAGCAACAGTTGACTACTACAGCTAGTAAATAATTGATAGAGCTGGAACATTCCCCTGGATTTTTCTGACCATAGGACTCACACTTACAGCCAGTGCCACTCTCTATAGATGAATTAATGCAGTTCACACAGGGAAAGGGCAAAATAAATGGGTTTCTAGAATCAAATAGCATATGAAAAGGAGGCTACACAAATTTATTCTTCCAAAACTAGAAATGATTCATAATTTATGGTTATGTTTGGTACCTATATTAGAGCATGCAATCCTTGAGATCAGATACTATCTCTTTTTCATCTCTGTGGTCCTGGCATCCCACACAGTGCCTAGCACAAAATATGTCCAACATGTGGAAGCAGCCAGTCACAAGTTTCTCAAATATCATTTTACAATATTAAACAAATGAGCACACTGCCAACATAAAGTTTGCGAATTCCCAATAAACCAGATTTAAATCACATTTGATGACATTTCCCAAAATTATTCACTTAACTTAGGAGAATAAAATGTTAGTATACTAAAAGCACTGAAAATATAAAAAGACAATACAAATTTTTTTTTAAGTACAGAGATGAACTGATGGAAAAGGCAAATTCGCATTAATAAAATTTGTTAATCTAATCATTTTTAGAAAAGTGCTAATGACATAATATTTCAGGTTTACTTTTCTGTCATAAAATACAATAGAAATCTGTAAAAATTATATGCATTTCAAATAAATATTATTGACTTAATTCTCCAGAAAAAGAAAACTATATGAGTTCAGTTAAGGCTGAGTTAGTTTCTATATTGTAACTGCTTTGACATAATTTGACAAAAGAGTTTAAGTAATGTTCCAAATGCTTATTCAGGAACATCCCCCAAACCAAAAGAACATGGTTCTGTCTTCTAAATATATTAAAACAGTGGCTACACAAACATTACCTTGTCTTATAACTTTAATACCATTAGTAATTATGAAATATTTTACTGTTGTATTTTTTAATTGCTAACAACAGGAGCAAGAACATTATCCTAAGAGAAGGTTGTCATTGAAGGAAAGACATTACAGATGGAATTTTGTCATCAAATTTTCACTTCCTTTCAGATATGACACTGGCTAATGTGTAGAGAATGAACTAGAAAGAGATAAGAGGAGACTTCAGAGAAATAAGTTAGGTTAGTGTAATTACTAGGCAAGAGATGATGATGGCCTGTTGCAGAGAAGCAGCAATGGGACAAAGAAAAGTAGAATTACTAACGTAATTAGGAAGTGAATAGACAGGATTTAATAATTGACTGAATGAGGGGGGTAGGAGGTGATAAAAAAGGAGGTGTCAAGGATTTCGCCAAGTTTCTGACTTGCCCAAATACATGATGATAACATTTAATGGGGAAAAAAAAGAAGTTTTGGGGAGATGCTGGGGAGTTCAGTTTTAGACATGTTAAGTTTGAGAAACTTGAAAGAAATACAAGGTATTATACAGACTTCAGTGAAATAACGGGGATGAAAGTGATTGCCTACAGAAAGAGTGCTGACGGAGGAAACATGAGGTCCCATGGCAAATCCTAAAGAACATTCACATTTAATGTGTCATTAAAGGGACAGCACTCCACAAAAGAGAATTGAAGAGGAGGGAGGCAGTAGAAAAAAATAATGCTAACATCAATGTATAAGTAAGGCAATGGATGTTTGCGAAGTTTAAATTCTTTGCTTAGGGCTTCCCAGCCAGTAAATGTTGCAACCAAGATTTGGGCAGTGGGAAACCTCACTCCAGGACCTGAGCTATAATTAATCATTATGTTATATAAGAGAGTGAAGGGGTCATAGAAACCAAAGTTGATTTTTTTCAAGAAGGCGGCAATGGCCAACTGTATCATATGTTGTTAATAAGCCATGTAAAATAAACATCTGTACTTGTCCACTGCTGAGACTTAGGAGAGCACATGAGATGTGAGGATACCCTTAGCTGTGGCTGAGATGAAAGGTCTTTTGCACAAACTTGTATGTTTTTTGATTCTGAGTTGCTCTACCTTCTCTAGAAAAGCAGCTTAGGTACTGGATGGTGAAATATACATTGTTACCTTGCCTTTACTGCTCCAAATACAGGCAAACAGTCTGTAGTTTTATAGGATTCTACTGAAAATCAAGAGTCACATACCCAAGGCCATTGTTATTTCCTATGTACACTTTATTTTCTTAAGTTTCCTTAAGTCTAAGAATACCAAAGATGTACCAATCTCCACGAGTCTCCAAATGACTAAGTTTTAGAGACTCTTCAGAATGCTTATATATGATTAAATGGGTTACTTCTGAGTTCAATCACTTTTCATTGAAAACTTAATGGTTCTTTACTGAAACTCTTGAGAGATCACTGAACCAAATCAATTAAACGAAGGTTTATTGAATGTCTGCTATATATCCAGTATGGTAGAATGTATGAAAAGTATATTGAGATTCCATGGCATCAGTTTCAAAGAAAAGAAAAAAAAATACACATTGAGAATAAGTAACGGGTACTTTTCTGGGTAATTAGGGAGGATCTCAAAGACCACACCTGTGTTGGGTCCAATTTAGCAAATTTCCTGGTTCACAGATAATGCCGGGCTTTTTAAGACAGTAGAGAGATGATGCCAATGATCTGGGAAAGGGGGAAGAGTGGGCATTAAGAGCAACAGAAAGGTTATATATTTTGGGCAAAATGACCCAAATAAAAGTAAAAAATGAGTTCTAACATAGCTGTTCAATCCCAGATCACACTAGCAACTTTAAAGACTATTCTACATCATAACACTGTAGTAGAAAAAGTCTACTCAATATTCAAGGATACTGAAGTAAAGAGAGAAATGATTGCAATTCAAGGCATGTTAAAATAACAATAGTTTTTTAGTCTTCAAAGATAAAAACTGAGAAACAATAAAATTGTAAAAGAGAACATGGGGTTCACCAGCTCACAAAGCACTAATAGTAGAGACACCTTAAAGACCATGTCTCTTAAAAATGAAAAGATAAATACTACTTTGCACAGTCAGGAGTGAACTTAGGAAACATTCTTATAAAAGGCGAAAAAACAAAATGTATTCAAACAACATTTAGCTAAATCCATGGATGGTTACTCCATAATGAGCTATAAAAATAGAACATGATGAAGTTGTTACGCAGATAAACTTTGGGGTCTACAAAACCAAATATAATAACCACAGTGACACTTATCAGAGAGAGAAAACAAAGCTGTACAATCATGCATCTGTCGAGTGCAGTTTTTTATGTCCTCTGAAGTATACATATAAATTTGTAAACATTTGGTCTTTGACTTTAAAACTATAAAATATTTGCCAAATAAAATCCTTCTTAAAATTTTTATTAAAATCATCTTTGGTTGCCGAATCTATTTTCTGCATAAGTGTTTTTCTTCATGAAAATCCATTGTTATTCTCATGAATATTTATATATTGTGCTTGTAGGTAATAAGGACTTTATGATACTTTACAGGCACTTGCTACTGTGAATATAAAACATACTACCAATTTTGGTAATGGTGAAAAAAAAATAAATATCATTCAATTACAAGAATGAGAGACAAAGTCTCTATCCTTAATATTAGAGTCAGACCACAATTAAGCCTAATATTCTACGATCCCACAAGTGCCAGAAATTCATTCACTTAAAAACCAAAGCATAAAAGACAAAATGAGCAGCATTCAGTGAGGAACAATTATCAGTTTTATTTGTTTATACCCTAGGAAGAAATCTGTGAAGTGACAGACTGCCTTTGTCTTAATAATTCCCACTGCTCAATCAAGCAGCTCCAGAGAACATCCTCACTTATGTAAGACAGGTTTGGATTCGATACCTTGTTTATGTATACAAAAAAAAAAAAAAACAATCTTAGAGCAAAATGTCCTTCCTGTCTGTAACTACTCCTCACTTCACCTTGGTGGAAATGACTGTCTTGCCACCCCTGATGCTGACTTTCCTATCAGGAGGATGAGGGGATAAATGATTTTATCCCTACTGTATACTATCAATGAAGAGTATGCATGAACACATATACACCATGCCTTTATATAAACTCTTAGGTCACAGAAAGAATCTCTAGAAATAATCCAGTCTGGAGAAGAGAGAAGCATTTATTCTTTCAACAAAAAGTTAGTAAGAGTCTTCCAGGGCCCACTGTGTGAATTCAAAGTTGAATATAATAGAGAAAAAAACAAATATTTATTGAGTGCCTATGATAAATCAAGTACCATATCACAACCTTAAGTACATATATAATTAAGCACAGTACATTTTATTAGCCAGTTTATAAATGAAGAATCTCAAGGTCAACATCCTTAAAGATACGTGTCCTCGATCCCACAGCTAGTAAGGCACTATGCCTTGATTCTATCTCTTGATGGCTCTAAGGACTATGTCACTTCCATGACAAAATCCTGCCTTCTATCCTCAGGTTGATTACCAGTCATCTGAGGGTCAGCTTGTGTCAATCAGGATCATAAGGAGGTGGATTCATCTTTCCTGAATTACTGCCTATCAGTCATTTATAGTTTTGGGCTTTCAAATGAGACATTTTGGGGGTGGGGAGTAGGGAGGGAATCAGAGAATCCATTAATTATACTATGTATACATTTCGAATAGTACCAATTTTATTCTAAAAGTGTAAGTTAATTTATATGACAGAAAGTATTTACCTGGAGCCTTGCCACGGTTAATGATACGAATCTCTTTACAATATACTTTACTATTGGCAACCAAAATGCCAAAATTAACTTCTGACTCAATCTCCAATTGACATGCTGGAATCAACCTAGGGGAGGAGAAGAGAGGACCACATCATGAATTTTAACAATTATAAGCTGTGGTTAAATCTAAAGGGGGGCATATAAAGACGCTTTTCAGTTTCTTTACAGGTCTACTGGTGGCACATTTGTCAGTAAAAGGAATTGTGAAATAAAGACATGAAAACAAGATAACAAAGCAAACACACTTTTAACAAAGAAATAAGACTTTATGCATTTAAGTACATGGCATACCCTCCCAAGTACTCACATTGAGAGGCTACCCACATGTCTCAATATTTTTTGTAGTTTAAAACACATTTGGAACTCTATTTTGGAATTGCCACCTAAGATGACATAACACATTCTTTCAACCCTCCTCAAAAAGGGTGGAACTGATTTTAACAAAGCAAAGTAGTTTGGATGATGCCAAATGTGATGAAATAAAGGAAGGTGTGATGCCATAAAATATAATTTGAGGACTAAAAGAAGGTCTAAGTACAAAAAGATACAATTGATTTTTTATGTGTGTCTCTAATTTAAAGAGCTCACTGTAGCATATTTATAGTATATGTTTTCATACATTTTAAAAATCCATTATAATCCTACATATATGTCTCATACATATAATTTATAGTTTATAAAAGCACCATTAAGTATATTATCTTGTCTGATACTAAAAAACTCCTGAAAGGTAGATAAGTATTATATGGCTCCTATGTTTCAGATGAAAAGCTGAAGACTTAAAAAATCTAAATAATTTATCTAAAGAATTACATGAATATAATGTTGGTAAATTTAGCCTTGAATCCACATTATTAGACTTCAAGTACATTACCCTTACAAACCTAATAATGGTAACAGCACCAATAATAAATATAATAATAACTGATCTTTACTGACTCCTTAGGTTATATACCAGCCACATGAATTAAGTAATATACTCCAAACAGAATACAAACTCCAAAATATACATACATACATACATACATACATACATACATACATACATACATACACACACACACACAAAAATACATAAATAAGAATACCTGAACAAAATATTCACAAATACTGCCTTATGCACTGGTGATCTGGGCCTTCTTGATGGGGTGTGTGTTTACATGTGTTTGTGTATTATTGGATAGGTACAGACATTCCAGAGATCAGCTAGGACTGGCCTATATATGAGGCATCTTCTAAGGAATAACCATGTTCTTCTCATAAAGAGATTGTAATTTTGTATATAATTGTACATAATTGCAGTAAAGAGGTTACACAGTCTAAAAAAGGAACTTGTTATACCAACAATATAACATGTGAAGCCTGAAACATTTTTTCAAACTATTTCTCTAGCTGGATGGAGAAAAGTGTCTTAAGAATAATTTCTTAGGAATCTTCTCTCTTTCTCTCTCTCTCTCTCTCTCTCTCTCTCTCTCTCTCTCTCTCACACACACACACACACACACACACACACACACACCCCTTCCTTCAGCCTTGTCTATCACACTTTAAGTTGGGCAGTGCTGGCATTATATTGAAACTGGTGAGTAGCTGGCCTCTGATGAGAGAGTGGATGTATGGGAGTAAGAGAAAAACCCTGTTTTGAAAGGCAAAAGCATCTTTAACACTGCTCTCCATTTATAGCAGTGCTAGCCATAGGTATATCAATGTGCAAAATGGACCCAAAATAACCCTACTTAAAATAAAATGTAAATTAAATATTTATAATAGGTTAATAGTTTGTTCCTTTCCTAACATGTGTCAATTGTTTGATTTCTATGCAGAATGGGATGGTGTGCAAAAACAGAACTTCGCAACAACATGAAGAACCAAAATAATTGCAGATCTAAATTTAGTGTATAAAAATGAAAAAAATAAGGGAAAAATAAAAAGGTAAATGTCTAATATCAATATCACATTAATACTGCAATATCAATTCTGCTTCTGGTAAACAAAAAGAGCTTTCTTTACTAAGTCTTTCTGCCAAAAGGTACAAAAAATATAGTAGAAATAAAATAGGATGTAAAGTTAAGGAAAAAAAACACAGGCAATTTTTGAATGTTTTTATCTTAATAAAAAACACCAGCAAACAGTCTTCATTTGTTTTAAACACTACAATTTGCTAAAAGTTTGTCCTTTAAATTAAGTTGTAAGGAAACTATAAATGCAACAAACCCTATTAGTCAGAGAAAATACAGAATATTACTTTGACCCTAATTTTTATTTCAAGAGTGCTCAAAATGTCAGCATAAAATATGAAGAATACATACCCAATGAGAGGGATCTCTATTGCTTTATTTCCTATTAAAATAAATAGTTGGTCAGAAATGTCTTCATCTTTATCAGGATGATATTCCACCATAGCTGTCATCTGAAGTCCAGAAGCAAGTTCTTTATCCAGATTGTTCAAAATCAGTTTGAACTTCGATGGGAGAAAAAAGATCTAATTATACATCTTAACTTCTAATAAGAAAATAATGTGAGCAACTGTAGTTAGGAGTGTATATTATTTCAAGAGATATATCAAACCATAGACAATATTCCTGCCCTAAAGGCAAAGATTTAATGACTGTATTAATACTTATCCAATTCTAGATTCTTCAGATATACTTTCAACAAGACATGATTTGAAACTGACAATGCAGTCAGCTGAGAAATATGTAAATGATCATGGGCTCCTTTAGAAGTACGAGGTACTTAAATACAGAAAAAAAGGAAGAGCAATCTAATAAAAATGTTGCTGAATCATATAGACATACATAATACATACATGCATACATATACACAAACATACATACAGTATTTTATATACTTTCCACATGAGAACTCAGACTTTTTAACTTGGAGGAAATATAAAAAAGGAATAGACCAAAGAGAAAAAAAAAAAAAAAACACTTTTGTTCTTTCAAAACATTTGCTAGATTCCAGGACAAAAATTAAGGGGGAAAGAGAATAACTGTTATCTGTTGAACACCTATGGTAGGTCAAGCATTCTACATCTATTATCTCAATGCACTTCTACAGTCCTGTAAGGCTGATATTAAGGCTTCCAGCAGATAGATGAGGAAACTGGGACCTGTAGAATATAATTAATGACTAAGGTAACCCTGAGAGTGAGGATTCAAAACATGCAACCTATCTGACTCTAAAAACTTAAGCTCTTTCACCACAGCTAGAAAGAGTTCCTTTCCTGAATACATAATCTCTTTAACCCATTTCTCATTTAGGAAAAACAAAAAACAAAAAACAAAAAAACTGCAGCTCGCTGCCAGCGTTAATTTAACATAAACACTCTCTTTGAGGCTGAAGCAAATCTGACTGGTTTTCAATGTGAAAATATAAAAATTTTTCTTAAGAGTTATTTCTAAAGAGAACTTGTCTCTAATTTTAATGTAACAGAAGTGTATACATAAATTGGATTCACCAAATGAATTTTTAGCTAACAACTGTTCGAGAATGATGTTAACATCATGTGTAGGAATGCTACGTTTTCTAGGATTTGACATTCTCAGTGATCGAGCATAACTATATTTTGTAAAAGGAAATACCACTACTAAAACAGAATGCTATAAAAAAAAAAGATGTCATTTGTTTCCAAAGACTATCAATATTGATGCAACAATAATAATAAAATCGAGATATTTCGTGACAAACTTTGGGTGTTAGGACTTTAATCCACAAGTTATTTCAGGGTAAACGTTGCAGCCGCAAATGCTGCTGGCGAGTATTCTCGTGGCAAATGGCAAATGGGTTAAGAAAGCAGACTATACGCCCCTCGAAAGTTAAATAATGTAAGCCAAGGACTACTTAAGTTTCATATAAGTGATGCAGATATAAGTATCTTGAAAATCCACGAGAGAACATGATTACTATGTGCCAGGAAGAAGTGCTCTTGGCCTAAGCTTAGAGATGGATGTAGAAGGTGGAGAAGAAGCAAGAAAGGGGCAGAAATATGTCAGACACAAGGAGAGAAAAGAATAAGCAAAATAATCTTTCAGCAAGCAGCTAATAAGCTAGCCTTGCTGGACAAAGTGCTTCAACCAGTAGCAATGGGGTCATGTTGAAATTAACTTTTCAGGGCTTTTAATGCCAGGCTGATTCTAAGCAGTGTTTTCCAGCCATGAAGAACACAGAGCACTGAAATGATTTGTTGATACCACTGGTCTGAAAGCATCATACTTCCAGCAAACAATGATTCTGATACCTCATAACCGCCACAGTCCAACTCTCAGCCACAGTCCAACTCTCAATTGTCTTTCAATTACAAAACAGTTAGAAAACAATAGATTATTCCCCCACATAGGCCTTTAGGTGCTGGAAGTCCACATATCAGTTTTGACACCTTCCTTTAAAGGATCTTTATCTTCAAGAAGGGAAACCAGTGCTCCAGCAGCAAGTGCTTATGGTCAAACAGCAAGCTGCTCAGTCCTCTGAGTAATCTGCAAAGGTGTGTATGTCACCTTCCTGCTCTTAGGAGCTTCTGAACTGACCATTAATGTAAATTAAGATATACCAGGAGTTATGGAGATACCAGTCCAGACTACAATGAACGCACTTGGTAACCAGTAGGGAAGAAATAATTTGGAGATAATATGGTAAGAGTAGACTTGTTAGAGAAAACGAGAACTCACATTGACTCTCAAAGATGGGCAGAATTTGGAGAGAGTGATTCTTGCAGGTGGAGGAGTAAAAGCATGGATCAAAAGGAAAAAAAGTCCAAATCATGGGATTAAGGGGACAATTATGAGTGAGACTGGCCTGACTGAACCAGAGGCCACATGTTTGAGGACGATGTGGTCAAAAGTGTGTATTTTCTGCAAGTGACCCACAGTAGATGGTATATCAGCACTGCATATGGTACATGGTATGTAATTAATACATAGACAATGCACGATCTTTAGCCAATGTGGAAAACCAGTACTATGTCACGCGTTAGAATCATTTTCTAGCTAATTATAATAGTGATGATAACAATGCTCTTTACATAGCACCTTTTCCTTTTTCCTCCAAGATAGTTAATGCATTTTTTGCTAATCTATCGCTTCCCTATTGACCTTTACGACTGTGAAGGATCAGGAGTGCACATCATGATCTTGTAACAAAGAGAAATTAACGTTGAAAATAAGCTCATGTCCTTGGCCTCTTAACTAGTAAGCCTGTCTGGCCACTCTCTTATCAATGTAAAAACCTGTGGTCTAAATAATTTTCCTTTATATCTCTAGATACAAACCAAAATAAAACATTATATCATAGTTCTTCCGTCTGCATAAAACCCAGGAGACATAGTGTTTGCCCACACCTGGGATTACTGCCAGCTTGAGTTTTAAAAGAAAGTATTTTTAGATATACATTCAATTGTTCAATAAATACATATTAAGGTAGTGAAATAATAAACTTTTTCCCCAATTATATAGTATTTGGAGGAATCGGGGTTTTTTTTTTTTTTTGGTGCTTTTTGATTTAGTGAGTAGTTAACAATCTCTTGTGATGAACAATTTTATTACAAATTACATTACTATTGTTAAATCATGCACGTTCAAAATTGAAGAACACATGATTCCGTTCATATGAAACCTAAAAACAGGCAAAATTTAATCTGTGGTGTTAGAAATCAGTATAGTGGTCATCTCTATGGGGTCATTGCTCCAGGTACTTTAAGAAGCCTTCTAGGGTGCTGGAAATACTCTATATTTGAACTAAGTGGTGGCCACATGAGTGTGCGTATATACATAGAAATTCATCAGGCTTTACTCTTGAGATTTGGGCACTTTAATGTAACAAAAATAAATAAATAGTACATCAATTTTTTAAAAATGCAAAAAGTAGAACATAAAAGTTTTTCTCACTGCCCTCCTAATCACCACTGAATATTTTCTATGTATATACAAATATATGTAATTTTAACAAAAAATCATAGACACATTTCCATTTCCATACATATAACTTCAGTTACATTCAATGTTATTTTTCATTAGGAATAGCCCATAAGAAATCAGTTACATATCAAAATTTCTTAACACCTTTCCTATATTGAAAAACAGGTGATCACAGTAAACTAATAACCGTCCATTCACACCCATGCTCTAAAATAACAGTGAGATAATGAAATTCTGTCAACTTTTAAATCAGAAGATGTGGCCAGCCTCTCACAACATTCATTTTGTTGATGATTAGACCTGAACTGACACCCCCATTAGTTTCTAAGTCCCATGAGTCCTTGCATTCCTCACATCTACTACCTATTATATAGTAAGTGCTCAACAAATATCAACAAATATTTGTTAAAATGTGAATAATAAAACTTTCCACAACCTTACAATCTCTGGAGTAATCAGGAACTTTATGATTCAAAGGGCAGTAAATAGAGAATTTTATTGTCATCATTCCACAGTATCTTGAAGCATAGATTCTGGACTGTTAAGAGGAGACAGACATGGAACCACTTTCTCTTCTTTCCAAACCCAGAATGAAAAAACTGGGAAGTACTAGATCAAATTTCCTCACCCGGTGTACCAATCCCAAGCAAAAGGGCAAAATAAAAAATAAAACAAAAAGGCGAACACACGTATACAGAGACACCTAAATCACCACTCCTCAGGAAACTCATTCCTACCCCCATAGGAACTGGGCACCTATTCTCCAAGACAAAGCAAGTTCCAGGTAGGGAGGCAGTTTCAGAGCCCCAGCCCTCCCTTGGTCCTGTTCCGAGCACCCCTGGGTTTGTTACCTGAGGCTTCACTGGCTCCAGAAACCGGATCTTCTGGTTGGTACGGCCAAGATTGTGGATAGTAACTGGAAGGCGGTACACCTTCCCAGCCAGCGTGTCCTGAAACTTCATCTCCGACGGAGTCACCCGCAGCTGCATTTCCTTCGCACTCTCCACATCCCGGGGGACGAGGGAGCCCCTGGGAGTGTCCATAGTCGCCCTCTAGGTAGCGGACTAACGGTAGAGGACTAGACCGATTGTGTACTAGCTTGGACGCCGTCGCCAGGCAACCGTCTGACGCTGCACGCGCCTCTAGCTTGGCTAGCCTCAGCGCAGCCCAAGCTGCATGAGTTGGCGATCCGAATAGAGAATGCAGACCTCTAGCAAAAGAACCCCGAGATCACAGGTGTCACCAGAGTAGCTGGAAAACATGCTAATGAAGCCCAAATCCGAGAGGCATCTCATTTTGCTTTGGCCTTGCAGAATTTTAACATGGCATTGGCGGGGGCATTTTCCTGGACCTCTCTCAAGACTATGCCTAAAGAGCAGTGGAAGAAATGTGCCCGCGGGGTCTATTAAAGCAGCAAGAAGTAACAGTAACGGGGGAATTCAATATGCAGTCAGGGCCCCCTAAGTGTCCTGCTCAGTTGCCTTTAGGCTGGTGCTTCTGAAAATGTAATAGCGATCTTCTGGGTCTTTTGTTAAAATGCAAATTATGTTTCAATAGCTCTGGGGCAGGGCCTAAGAATCTGTATTTGTAACAGGAACCACACATTGAGTATAGAGGCTTTAGAAACTGTTAACTACTCTTGTTTCTTCATTTGCGAAACCAAGGGGCTGTTCAGAAGATTGAAATAAAACATCTTCAAATCTCGATGAGCACCTTTCCAACAGGCCCAGATTCACACTGCCCAATCCCTACTCTCTCCTCATCCTCGTCGGTCATGGTCTTGGGGGTTTTGAAACATATTAGGTGAGTGGTATTTCCTTGACTTAAATCTGCCTCTTATCATAACTATATCATGCTTCTTCTATGGACTTTTATTAATTTGGCGCTAAGCACTGCAGAAATGGCTTTTATTTTTGTTTATTTTTAAAACTACATGGAATTTTCCCCACTCCGTGTGTGTGTGTGTGTGTGTGTGTGTGCGCGCGCGCGCGCGCCCGTGGTGCTTTCATTTCCTCCCTGCCAGTACATGTGATTTTCACTCTGAGGGGGCTGGTCTTTTCATCTGCCAGCCAAAGAGCTACTCATCCTTCCAACCCTAAATATCTTTGTAACACCTTTCCCATAATTGCCTACGAGATTCCCACAGTACCAAGGTGATAAATAAGTTATTACTTCACTTCAAAGCTGCCCTAAATATAGACACATTTGAAAAGTTCTTGGAATTGTCCTCAATGGTTGAAAATAGTAGAAGTAGTGGTGTTGGTGATTATTACTTACAAATTCTTATGAATTGATAGATTAAAAGCATTGGCATCATTTTTCAAAATTCCATATATCTTGGCTTAACAAGTGGGAACCTAGCAGCTTGATTTTTATACTAATCACTACCATGACACAACAGTACAAACTCAGTTCATATCCTTGAGCCCCTATGAAGGACAATTTTACAGTACCGAAAGGACAACACTGGCCCAAGGAACTTGGCAGGACCACTGTCCATCAAAGCCCTCATACAAAAATTGGAAACTCCAAAGATGTCTCAAAATTGTCTGCTATCCACTCTCAAGAAGGCCCAAGTCTAGACTTCTAGACTTTAAAGATATAGAGGTATAAATCAAATGTTGGTGCTCTCATCAGCTAAGAAAGAGTGTCACACAGCTCTCTCCAAGTTCACTTCACCAACCCTAAAGCTCAATTCACTGTCCTGAGTTACTGTAGTTAAGTCTCCTTGATTTGTTGCCCACATTTTTATGAACTCTAATGTAAATTTTAGAAGAAATTGAGGGGAAGCAGAGTTTGCTACCCCAAAATGTGCCTTTGAGATTTCGATTATATTAAGCTGTTTATTTTTAAGAAACAACAGACAAGGAAAGAATCTTTGACCCTCCCCCTTTACCTGCTTAAAGGAATTAAGATAGAAAAAACCTGCTTAAAGAAAGGGAGCTCCCATTTTAGCAAGATATAAATGAAGTATGGCAGACAGAGAGGAACCAGCAAAGCCTCTGTGTCCCACTTTTTATGGGTGGCCCAGCAAGAGTTTGCTTGTCAAATGTTTGTTCTTTCTCATCTACCTATGAATTGCCTACCTTCTCTTTGAAGTCCCAGACTCCTGCCTCCATCTCTTTAGTCCAGAATGGCATGTAAGCCTCATTTGACCTACTTGAGTTGTCCTCAGTTCCCATATTCTTATGGGACCCCCCCAATATGCTCATACACAATAAATTTTCTATTAATCTGTTGCATGTTAATTTGATTGTTAGTCTAGCCAGAAAATCTTGAAAAGGTAGAAGAAAAAATTAATTTTAACCTCCCTACAAAGTATTATAACTATGACATCTGCATCACATGTCTACCTCCAAATTCTCTTGTCTGATTTCTATAATCAAATAATGGTCATATAAAGGCATATTTTGGTGAATTGTAAACTGTTTTTAGCCAAAAATTTCAACTATGCATGATTATGTAGTTACTTTAAAGTTGGACAGATACCATATAATAAGAGGTTTTACATAATAGTAATCCAGAAGATAAATAATAACTTATATGTGTCATTTTTTAATCTTCTGGAGGCTTCATGGAGAATAATGTTGATTATATATCATGGATGAAATGTGCGTGTGTTTGTTTATGTTCAGCTTTCCAAGGCAGCATAGTTAGCGGGACTTACAAAGATCCAAGTAAGCATTCTGACTGGAATAACATATATTACAAATAAGGTTAAGTTTTATTTCTCATTATAATGAACGATGAACTATATACTGTTATGGAGACTTGGAGGTTAAGAAGAGACATGCTAAATGTCCATTCTAGACTTGCCATCCTTCTGAATTAATTTAAAAGAAAAATATAACTTCTATTAACAATAAATTTTGTCATGTGACCTAGACATCAGAAGTCCTCATCATTCTTAGCTAGTTGCAAGTCTAACAGTGGGTAGAGTTTCTGAATACCAAGGAAAGGATAACCATGAGAAGTAAGTAAAATGATTCCTAGTAGAATGTTCGGATGTTTACTTCTAGACCTGTTTAAAGGACTGAAAAGATTGATGTCAAAGGGAAAACAGTAGATATTACTTTTACGATTTTAAGTCTTCAAAAGTACAAATAATTCTTTGAAAAAGGAGTCTAAATGCAATCCAGGAAGATCTATTATAATGAGTAGAGTACTGGCTTAGAAACAGGAGTTATTGAAAGGGGATAAACAACTTCTCTAAGCATAGGAGTATCAAGAGTGCGGGAGCCAACATGTTTATAAAATAATTTGAAAGTGGGTAGTATACAATGAAGTTCACTAAGATTGCATATGATTAAAAGTTCTTCCACATAATGAAAAACCATGCCAATAAAAATACATCGATGAAACTAATAATGCCTGGATAGAGAAGAAAAGCATGAATTGGATGGCAGTAACATAAACTTATAGAAAAATAATTCCTTATTTTCACAAGCACATAGTGAATGACAGAAAGTCATCAACTGACCCAGGCCAAGGGATACAATTTCTCCAAAATGTGTCTTACTGAAACAGACATCATTTCAGAAATTGTTAAATGTACCTTGGTATCCATTTTCTCCTTCTTTTATGGTAGATCTTTTAGATATATATGTGCCTGCAGAGATTAAGACTACAGTTTCTATATTTTACACCCTCCTCTGCTGCTGGATATGGCCATGCATATAAGTTCTGAGTATGAGTGGAACTGATGTGAGCCACTTGAATTGTACCCTTAAAGAGCTGCCTTAAAATGATGAGTGATGCCTTCTCCTTCCTCTTATTCTGTTTTTCCGGCTCGCCGTAAATATGGTGTTGGGCTGTCTGATCACTGTAAAGTAGATACAGTAAGAAGATAGAAGGAGCCTGAGCCCTGACAAAATTTCTTAGCAAAGCCATGAACCCACCTGGGATTTTTATTTGAGAGAAAAGAAAACAAAATCTTGCTTTAATTCACTATTAGTCTGAGTCTCTTAGGACAGCTGAACCTGATCAATACAGACCACACAGGGAACATACTCAGAAGGGTATGTTTCCATGAAAGGGACCAGTTGCAATAACACCACTATATTCCACTGAGCATCATCGAAACCTTGGTTTAGCCATCTGAAACTCCTGCCAACCCTTCCCACCTCCAAAGTGCTGTGGTGACTCTGGCTTTGCTCCTCATGCTCACTGGGTACAAATACCTAGTGGCAAGTAATACTTTGGATTTCTGAGTAATTACAGGTTAATGAGTGAAACAATAAATTAAGTCAATTACCTAATGTAATATCTCACAGCAGGATAGGCCGCACCTGACAGTAACAGGAAAGTCACTTCTGCATTATTTTACTCTCCTACAGGATCATCTCAGTCCTCCCTGAAATGACTTTGGCACTTATAACCAATCAATTTCAAGAAAGACTTAACAGAGTTGGAGAAGGACATCTAAAGGAATCAAGAAGACAAGCAATCTAAACTATCAGGACTTTCCAGTTCGGAAATATGAAGGATTAAGAAAGAATTGGGCTGAGTTTTACAACAAATCAATAATTGAATGAATATAAACTTTTTCATGAAACCCTAAAACCAAGGAGACCCTGGGGATTTTAAAAAGGTAGTTTTAACCCCAGCACTATTGAAATTTTTGGCCATATAATTATATTTTGTAGGATGCTGCCTGACACATCGTGGGATGTTTAGCAGCCTCCCTGGCTTTTACCTACTAAATGGCAGTAGCACCCCGCTCCCCATTGTAACAACCAAAAATGTGTCTAGACGTCACTATGGTGGAGGACACCACTCATAGCATACTATCATATCGTTCACCTTCTACTTATTTCACTCCATAACACATCTTGGAAGTCATTGCAGTACATAAAAAGTCATTATTTTTATAGCTGCATGAATTCCATTATGTGGCTGTACAATACTTTATTGAACTGGTTCACTTCTGATGCATTCTGGGTTATTTCCAATCTTTTACTATTGCAAACAGGGCTGAAATGAATATCACTGTGCATATCTTTTCTCACATGTGTATTTCTATATAAAAATATACAATTACTATAAGTAGAATTATTGAGTCACAAATCTATGCATATGTCATGTCAATAAATGCTATCAAATAGCTCTTGAGAGACCTTGTACTAATTATAGTCTGACTAGCAATAAATTAAAGTACATTTTCCCCTACATGTAAACTATTACAGTACATACAGTAGGAAGAATTTCTAAAATGTCCCCCTTAAAGATATCTTGCACTAATTCCTAGAACCTATAAATATCATTTATCGCTCCCCATGATTATGTAAGGTTTCATAGCGTAGCTGATCTTAAGATATGGAGGATATCCAGGTAGGCCTGATCTGTCATCTGCCATTTTAGGAGAACCTTCTCCAGCTCATGACATAAGGAGAAGCCAGAGCCATTTAAAGCTTGAGAAGGACTTAATGCATCGTGGCTGTTTTGAAGACGGAGGGATCCACATGAGGAGAAATGGATGGCCTTAAAGGGCTGAGAGGAAGGTCAGTGAGTGAGAGATGGTGTTGGTTCACAGCCTGTAATTCAAAATTGACCCTTGTACATGGAGGGCAAGGAGAGAACAAAGAAAGAGGCAGACCACTCCGGATTGGTGGGTGGCAGATCTCATAAACAAGAGAACTTAACAAATGAGGCTTGTCTTAGGCACCACAAGATGAGTAGATCTCTGTACACACCCGCGAGGATCTTAAAGTTTTTACAACGGCCTTACTTAACAGGATTCAGTCACCTATACCACCCAAATGGCTATGTCCTTAGGGTAGCATCTAGTGTGGAGAAGGCAAGTGGACTGCACATTCCAAGGAGGGGGGAATGAGGAGCCCTCAGGTCCAGTTCAAGGGTCAACTTGTAGGGAGGAGGCATGAGAACTAAATGTTAAACCAAGCTGTATTCAGAGCCTGCAATGTGCTGTTGCCAGACTATGGAAAACTACAGAACAGAGGAACGTTCCTGCTGGGATTACTAACAAACCATTTACCCAAAAGGTGAAGGGCAAACAGAGTCATTAAGTCACAGCCTATGCAAAATAAACTCAACCACTCATTCCCTACAGCCAAAACCATGAGAAACCTGTGGGACAAAGGCTGAGGATGGCTAGCATGCTTTTAACACTATATACCTATACCATTCATACTATGTACCCATACCATTTAAAGAAATGTGTAAACAAAATTTTTAAACTATAATTCATAGAAACTAAGAATGATATATAAACTGAATTCCCCAAACACTCAGGGTCTTTCTCTCTTTATCACCCACTCCTCGCCTCCCTCCCCCCCCCCCCCCCCCCGCCCCGCCTCTCAGTCCTCACTCTTTGTCTCAGAGAGGAAATGACACTCTGTCTATGGAGTGTTATTCCTTCTCTAATAAACTTTCCTTTTGTCTCTAACTTTGGCGTGCACTTGAATTCTTTCCTGCACTCAGTCAAGAGCCCTCTCTCTTGGTGCAGGACTTGAGCCCCTACTCGAGGGGATTTTCCCTGTCCTGAATCAAACTGATAGTCACATCCTTTCGATGACCTCCTCTAACAAATAGGCACCTCAGTTCTACATTGCAAAGAACTGAATTCTGTCAACAACCTGAATGAGTTTAGAAGTGGATTTTTCCCCGAGTCTACCCTCCAGAAAAAAATGTAGCTTGACTGGCACCTTATTTTGATCTTTTGAATTCCTGAGCAGAGAATCCAACAATGCAGTGCCCAGACTTCTGACCCAAGGAAGCCATGAGATAATAAATTTGTGTTGTTTTAAGTTGCTAAATTTGTGGTGATTTGTTATGTAATAGAAAATTAATAATGCATTACTAGTATTTTGATTTTTGTTACTGTCTTAGGTTAAAAAATGATATTTACATGCAGTTTAATTTTCATTCCTCTTATTGTGATGAAAATAACACCTTTTCAATTATTTAAAAGTCATTTTTACTTCTATTTTCTACATTTCGTCTATTCATAGAAGGTTTCCTTTAATGACCTATTTTTTTTTAATCAATTGTGGACATGCTTTATATATCAAGGAAATTAGCATTTCCTGATAAGATTTGCAAATACATGTGTGTATGTCTATTTTTGTTGTTTTACTTTTCTAATGATTGTATTCATCAAATATATCATTATTTTGCTTTATGGCTTCAAGGCTTTAAAAAATTCTTATTTGTTCTTAGAAAGGCCTTCATTATGCCAAGATTATACAAAAGTTCTTCCATGGTTTCTTCTGGTGCTTTAACTGTTTTGTTTGCAACATTTACATCTTATATCTTTATGAAATTTATCCTGGCATAAAAGTGATATCAATCCAAACTACCCCACCATCATTTTCTGAATAATTTACAATAAGAATGTCAAAATATGATCCCTACAAAGTTTTATTTAATGTTGAGTTAGCAGCATTTTATAATTAGACATTAATTCTCTTGATAACACTTTCCCTTATATTTTTTCTGGAAATATCTTGTTGAGATTCAATACTTTTGTCAAATGCATTACCACTTTTGTATACTGATTTACCTATTTTTTCCTCTTCCATTTGTATTCATAATTGCACTTCTCTGTGATGAATTAATATATCTAGAAAATTGCTCCAAATTTTATCAATAATAATTATTAGTATTTTATTTTCCACTCTAATTTTTTTCAAAATTTCAACATGCCCTGCATCTTTGCCTGCCTTTTTTTTTGTCCTGCCTTTTCAATTTCATTGTGCTCACTTCTTTCAGTTTATGCTTTTACCGAAGTAAAAATTGTCATTTCTTTCTATCCTTTATTTAAGAGTTCAGTATTTGATTGGCGAATCACGTAACACCAGTGTTTTAGATAGCACTAGTTTCATAATATAGGCTTTATATGAAATTTTATTGGGCTATAAGATATTGATGTCTATTGAGTTATAAAATGCAACCACCATCAAATGAGAACCTGATAAATGAGACTAGCTGAAGGCTGAAATCAATGTGAAAAAAAAGTACCAAAGTGGCGACTATGAAAGCAATTGTTCATCAAGTGATTCAAGACTCTCTCATTCTTTAATTCATTTATATCTCTATGTGTACTTTATTTCCTCTTTGACCTCAATGAATCCCAGAACACCTTTGGTACTGTTTATTTGAAATAGAATTAAAAAATCTGTTTCCAAATGTCTTGTAAGACCGACAAAATAAATGAGACAATTAAAAAATCCATTCTGTAACCAAAAGGGAGGAAAAGCCTGTAAAACAGGTAATGAAAAAATATTTTCAATTACAGATTCTAAAGGTAATATATATCTGCATATATAATTTGATATACACTATTCATTTAAGTATGTTTTCCTTAAGTTTGTAAGTAGCTGATTCTTTATAAGAAAGAGCAAGTCTTGAAAAGAACACTGATATTTCGAAAATAAAGTGTACCAGGAAATCCAGCAATTACAGCTTGCTAGACAGGCATGGGGAAGTAGAGGGGGGGAAAGGAAATTTTGTTTCTGTTTAATAGTTGAAGATAATATAATTTGTAATGTATCCAATTCCACTATATAAATCAATGTTGGATAAACTGCCTTTTTCTACTCTGTAAGCATATAGCAGAAAGTCTCACCTCTGCCCAACTCTATGAAGGAGCTTTTGAAAATTTTCTTATTTTGTCTTTTCTTCCTGTCTCCCCAACCCTACCTCTACCCCTTCTCCTTCATATTTCTCTTCTTTTCATCTTAATCCTCAATAAACTTTCTTGCAGCAAGATTTACATGCAGTTTCCAAAAACGACAGACATTTCTTTTACATCAGTGAAATAAAGAAACTCTAATACTAAGACTTTTATATGTAATTGTGAATGGATTTTATGATATGTGTTAAGCAGAACAATTTTTAAATTTCTGATAAGAAAGAGAAAAGCACTAGGTTCAGAAGCTTCAAAATTTAGTTCTCAATTTTCAATATTCAACAAAAATATACTTATGTATATGTGTTGTATGTACATATGTACACACGAAGACAGAATGAGGGAAGAAGGAGGAAGGGAGGGAGGGAGGGAAGGAGAAGAGAAAGAGAGAGGAGAGAGATGAATTATCAGCTGACAAGAATATTTTTATTCAGAGTATTATACCTCAAAGTGACTTACAGACATTATTTCCTATGTGTGCCATGATATGAAAACAGATTGGAGGGCACTGTTGATAGGGAATTTCTGAATCAGTGAAATACAATCATGTACTGCATAACGACATTTTCGTCAGCTGACCGTATATATGATGATGGTATACCATACAGCCTAGGTATGTAGTAGGCTATACCATCCAGGTTAGTGTAAGTGCACTCTGAGATGTTCACACAATGACAAAATCAATGAGCACAATGACACATTACTCAGAATGTAATTCTTATTAAGTGGTACATGACTGTAGTCTTTGAACTGAGATGTTAATTCCTTTATGTAGTAATGGGAATTAGGCAGATATTCCTCTCCTAAATTGGATTTTTTCCCTATAATCTACTCTTTGCCTGAAAATTTTTGTTTTCTAGAGAAATATTTGTGTGTGTGAGAGTGTGTGTGTGCACACTCTTATCCATGTATTTGATTAGAGGAGATAAAGATATTGGTATAGTGCATCTCAAAGTATAGTCCATGGGAAGGTGTCAGTCATAAACACTTTGTTTCTCGTCTGTGACATGTACAGAAATTGAAAGAAAGAATTTAGACACGTTAATAGCAATTCAATATTGTCAGGCCTTATGTTTTCTTACCTCAAATGGTTATGTTCTGGGAATTGGGTTCTTTTGATGTGTGTGTGGGGCGGGGGCCGTGGGCATGCGTACATGCATATGAGCTAAAATAATTGATATAAATTTTCACTTGTTGCATTGGTTCTGTTATTCTTTAAGAAGAGTATATATGTCATATCATTTCTTTGGCTAATGATTCTGCTGAGATTATTAGAGCTCTCTTCCTTTACCTTCTCCGTTCCCTTATGGAATTTTTCAGCCACAGAGATAAATTTAAAGGCTTATAGAACTAAGGTCTTCTCAGATCCTCAATTCACATTGTGGTAATAACATAGGGAGGAGGCAGGAGAATTAAAGTGTTAAATCAAGCTGGATTCAGAGACTGTAATACGCTGAGCAGCCCTACAGCCAGACCACAGGAAACCTGCAGAACAAAGGAAGATTTCTGCTAGGATTGCTAACAATCCCATTTCCCACACAGTGAAGGAGAAACAGGAAACACAGAGTCTTTAAATGGCTGCCCTACACAAAATAAAATCGTCCATTCCCTATAGCTAGAACCATGGAGAACCTATGGATCAAAGGCTGGGAACTGCCAACAGGCCTTTCATTCTACATATTCTTACCTTTTCACATTACATACTCTTATCCTTCCTCACTGTATGTCTATATCCAAGGAAATGGGAAAAACAAAGTCCTTAAACTGTAACTCACAGGAACTAAAGAATGATCTATAAATTAGATACCCGCCCCCCGCCACCCAAACACACACACACACACACACACACGCTCGGGGCTTTGTATCAGCTTTTTGTCTCTTTATCTCAGCTTTTTGTCTCTTTTCTCTAGTCTTTGCTTTCCCTCTTCTTTAATAAGCTTTCCTTTTGACTCTAACTTTGGCATGTGTTTGAATACTTTCTACACTCTCTGCCAGGACCTTCTTCTCTCTTAGTTCAGGGCTTGTCTCCCCTTCAACTTGGGGAAATTTGCCCTGTCCTATATCAGTAATAAGTAAGGTGATTACCCACAACAGTTCAGTAAGTGTGATTTCAGTGGACTGAGTTATTATTCCACTTATATGTCCATTGTATTGGAAGGACATAGAAAAGAGTTCCCTACCTTCCTTTAATTCTTATTTAATAAGATGTTGCAGATGGAAACAACCAGTTGAGAAAATGAATTCAATTATAAATATATTCCAAATGCAATCTACATAATTGGGAAATATATACTATCTCTTACTAAGGCTAGCATCCTATAAAAGCCAGCTTTTTCAATTGGAATTTTACTCCAATTCGTAGGTGAGTAATGGGAAAAATACTCAACTGGGAGGTCCCAATAACTGACCATATACCTCAATAATTGCTACCACTTGTTCAATGATATTATAAATTTTATTTTAATTTAACAAACATGTATACGATACTTGTGTCAGACATTATTTGAGTGATTTATGAAAAATAATTCTCTTAATCTTCTGTAAAACTCTACGGAGGTACTGTTATTGTTGCAGAAATGTTGCGAAATCAGACCGGCAAGAAACCAAGCACCACTTGGAGAGTTGGAGAACTCAGATTTATTATGCCGGCAGTCCCAGAAGAGCTAGCTCTCTGAAGATCTGAGCCCTGAGCTCAGATGCAACTTTGCTTTTATGGGCTTAGTTGGCATGGGCCAATTGGTTAATTTGTCCTCAGAGGGTTACAGACCGCAGGAGTTGCTATGGCTTACGGGCAGTTACAAAGCATGAGATTTTCAGATGGGAATTTAGGCAATACATCTGTTATCTAGACAGAACAATCAAAGGGGAGGGTGAGTCTTCAGCTGATCTTGAGATCACTTTGCCCTTCGGCTTATGCAGCAATCATGTCTAGGGAAGCAGAACAAAGAGTTGATTATAAGGTTAGTCTTTTGGTGGAAAGTTCCTCTTCATTCCTCCCTTTTGATGCCCTTTAAATTCTTATAAGGCATCAACCTTTTGATTGTCTTGGCTTAGGGGCTGGTGTAAGAGTGGTTCGGATGTCATAACCATTTGTAACTTTATGGATTCTAGGAGTGAGGAGACAAACTTGAAATGTATTGAAGAGGGGTTTAGCTTAAACATATCAGAATTGAGAAGATCCCAACATAGGCTAAATAGGTCAGGGCTAAAGTGACTCTTCGACTCAGAGTCCAATCAATCGGTGGTCGCTACCCAGGCCAAACCTAAAGCAAGCAGCAGGACAAGTATACTAAAGAGAGTTAGAAATAAAGGATGATAACAATACATCTGGACAGTCTGGATGATTGATCTTCAGGCTTCTGCCATGCGTAGACTGGCCAGCTTCTGGGGGTGGCCAGAGCAGGGCCGAAGATTTCAGGTAGATTTCTGCTGCCTCCGAAACGGACTCAGAATGGCTGACCAGGAAGAGGCTGTGCAGTCCAGGTCTCCCGTTCTTCCGGAGGTGTTGCTCTCTTTACCCGGGTGTGGTGTATCCACGGGGTGATACCTGCAACCTTAACAGCAGTGGGAGTTGCTAATGAACAGTGTGAGGGCCTGTCCAGCTCGGCTGGAGTGGCTCCTTCTTCCAATCCTTAACCCATACTTCATCTCCTGGCTGAAAGGAGTGGACCTAATTCCCTAAGAAGATAGAGGTCCTTCCTAGGGGTTCCTGGATAATGTAGCGGAGGATCTTCCCTAGGACCTGAAGGTGTTGAGACATTTCTAGGTCACCTATTAGTCGAGGGTCTCCTTTTAGTTCCCTATCACTGGGGGAGGTCTCTCGTAAAGGATTTCAAAAGAGGAGTAGCCTGAAGGTCTTGAGGTGCATTGTGCTCAGAGTAGCACATTGTTTGTTTTCTTTCTGGAGAAAGGAGGGGCCTTTCATCTTCCCTGGGCACAGTCACAGGAATCATTAGAGCGGGCTGGCTCCCCAGGGTGAGACTGGTGGGCTTTCCGGGGGCAAAGGTGGTCTATGCTCCAAGCTTCATTAAGTCTCTACCCAAAAGGAGGATGGAACACTCTGGTAGGTACAGAACTCATGAGTCACTAGGTGGTCCCCTAACTGACATGAGCAGGCTTTTCAGAACGAGCGGGCAGCATGGTCCCCCGTGGCCCCAATGATAGTTGTTGTCTGGTCTGTGAGGGGAGCCACGGGCGTGGAATGTGCCATTTTCACTAATCTCAAAAGGGCCTCACATCTCTTGAAGAGGCATTTGGAGGGCCTCAGGCTGCTTTGCTGGCTGTGTGATCGAGCGAAGACACCGTGGACTCAGGCTTGGTGGCTGCTCAGGCTGTTGGGGTGGTGAAAGCACGGAGTAGAGGACTGTTCAGTAATTGTGGGAAGAGCAGCTGTGCAGGGACTGGCAGAGCTGCTGTGATGTACGGTGGTGGGAAGAAAGGTTCTTCCTCAGGGTCCCCTTCGTGGATGACTTTTGCTGGCTCTTCCTTATTCTTTCCTCAGGTTGGTCGAGCCACAAGTACCATACTCTATTCTTGCCTATTTGCACAGATCCAGGCTCAAGGGGCACTACAGTAGCGATTTGCAGCCATGAGTCTATGTATAGAAACTGGTCTGGATTTCCAGGGGTCCCTGTCACTACCTGGTACACAGCTCTAACAGTAGGGAGGTCCAGGGACCCTTCCAAAGGCCATCCTACCCCATAGGCAGGCCATTCAAGCTCACAAAGAATACGAAGTTTTTCTGGTGTCAACTTGATCCCGCAACACCCTGAGAAGACTTCCTTAAAATTTTTGTCAACATACAGTTTAAGACAGTTGGTTTAGAAGAACCTCCACCCATGTTGCCTTAGGGAGCTTCCTAATGGAGGGGGAAAATAGACCTTAAAATTTCAAAAAAATAATTCGACAGAGGGCCCCTATGTTAAAAGGGCCATTCGGAGATAGACAATTCTTAAGCCGAATCAGTGGTTAATTGCCCTTTCCCTCTCCGCCCCCCACACCCCGTCCGTGTATCCCACCCTGTCCGTGTATCCCACCCTGTGTCGGTAACACAAAGACAAATGAGGGTGGGTGCCTCCTCCAAAGAGGAAGCCACTTAGGTGCTCCTCTGGCCGTGTCCCAAAGGAGCATAGGTGACACTTGGCTGTAGTGGATTCTGTTTTGTGACTTACGATCGGACACTAGTCCAATGCTGCCCTGGACAGTATGCCATACAC
This sequence comes from Pteropus vampyrus, assembly GCF_000151845.1. NCBI lineage: Eukaryota > Metazoa > Chordata > Mammalia > Chiroptera > Pteropodidae > Pteropus > Pteropus vampyrus. The sequence goes on along the minus strand of NW_011889448.1, from coordinate 676,215 downwards.
CACGGAACTGCAGATGAGCCCACTCAGACTCCGTAGCCTTTAGAGGAACTTAAAGGCGCCCAGCCGTGGATTCCAAGTCAATTCAGCCAGGCTGCTCATTCACTCACTCATTCACACACCGGTTTAAAACATTGCCTCCCCGCTTTTTGGAAGACCTTGACCTTTGTCTTCCCCAGCCCGCCTCCAGAAAGACCCTGATGTCTTCCCTCACTGGGAAGCCCCTGAACTGTGACTGCTAACTGAAGACTTTAGGAGGTGATCAAGTTCTTCTTCCATCCGGAGATGAGAACTGACTAGGGTGCTGAGCCCTGGGGCCTTAGTTTACCCTGTGGCTGTTCCTGGTGAGTTGGTCCATCCCTCCTTTGAATCTGATCAGGGACTCAGCTGACCAGAGAGTTGGAGTGCCGGTCGGAAAGAGAACCCGGAATACCATCAGGTGGCGCGCCTCCCCGTTTGAATCGGAGCCCCTCTGCCTGGGCCTGGCTGAGCCACCAGTCTGGCAACTCAAAGGGCTGGCATGGTTGGAATCTCACTAGGGCCTCAGAAATGTTACAGAGATGTTGCGAAATCAGACTGGTGAGAAACCAAGCACCAATCAGAGAGTTGGAGAACTCAGATTTATTACGCCAGCGTAATAAAAGAAGAGCTAGTGCTCTGAAAGTCTGGGCCCTGAGCTCAGATGCAACTTTGCTTTTATGGGCTTAGTTGGCATGGGCCAATTGGTTAATTTGTCCTCAGATGGTTACAGACTGCAGAAGTTGTTATGGGCTATGGGCAGTTACAGAGCATGAGATTTTCAGACAGGAACTTAGGCAATACATCTATTACCTAAATAGAACAATCAAAGGGGAGGATGAGTCTTCAGTTGATCTTGAGATCACTGCCCTTCAACCTATGCAGCAAGCATGTCTATAGAAGCAGAACAAAGAGCTGATTGTAAGGTTAGTCTTTTGGTGGAAAATTCCTCTTCATTATTACAGAAGAGGAAACTGAGGCACAAAGAGTATAAATACATTGCTCCAGGTCACACTACTAGTAAGTTAGCAAAACCAGGATTTATAGCTGAATGGTATGGCTCTAGAGTTTGTTCTCCATAATTACTACATTTCACTGGCTACTGAAGGGAACCAAAATTTTGCTACCCTGAAGCTACCTTTTGAGATATTGACTTTAAGCTGTTTATTAAGAAATAAGGCTCAGAAAGAACCTTCGAGCTTTCCCCGCTTTCCTGCCCAAGAGATTCAGACAGAGAAACCTGCTTTTTAGGAAGGGAGCCTGGGCTTAATGAACTTAAGAATCTTCACCCTACTGTTACTCAGGAAGACTCCAAGCCTGTTAACTAGATACCCACTGTGTCCCATTGTTTCTGAGTTGCCCAGCAAGAATTTGCCTGCCAGGTAAATTCTCAACTACCTGTAAATTGCCCATTCTCACTTCTAAAATTTAATACCCCTTCTCGATCATTCTCCTTTGTCTAAAACTGTCTTATATACCCAGTGTTGTCTCACTGTCTTTGGAATTTTCATGTTTATGTGGATTCCCCATGTGCATGTATTAAAACTTTGATTTTTTTCCTGTTAATCTGTCTCTGTTAATTTGATTATTAGCCTAGTTAGAAAAACTTAGAAGATGAGAGGAAAAGTATTATTTTTTAGCCCTCACACTACCATAGGATAACCACTATGCCAGAATAGAGAAAGAGCATCCTATTGGAATCTCATAAGTCATGCTACCTATGTAGGTCACTAGCCACTTAGGCTATGAATAAAACTAGTTGAAGAGATCAATCAATATATTATTACACATTATAAATATATATACTATAATATGCACTCATATATGTTCTTAAGTATATTCTCAATACACATATCAATAATAATGTTAAGATATATTCTTATGCATTGCAATATATATTATACTACTCTTGATCACTTAACATGGTTATAACAGTCTTTGTTGCTATCTAGATATTAAGGTTTTAATATATTAAAGCTCAAGCACATCAAAGAATGCTTAGAAATAGTGTTGAAATCTTAACTGACCTTTTTCTACATTTCCCTGTCTTGCATTATGTTATGTATGTCATGCCTTATTGTGTTGGACAGAGGTCATAAAATGTAATACATGCAATTTTTTACCACTCTTTATGATATAGAACAGGTTTCCTTGATGCTTAAGATAACATATCATAATAAAGATAGACATATACCATATACTTACAAAATGACTTATTAACTTGAGTAACCTAAGCCATTTCTTAATTTTATACACACAAATCCAAGCTAAAAATTTATCTTCCCTTCTCTAACCTCTGTGTATAAATATTTGTCTGCCCTTACCATGACCCAACCAGTTATGAAACCCTTGGAATATAGCCTGCTCAGTACCTGAGCAAAAGTAGTCAATATTGTTATTTGTTTACTCAGTAGTTATTAATCGATAACAAACTTCTCCGCTGATGAATTTTTATTTGCTAAAAAAAAAAAAAAAAAAGGAATTGGATGAAAAGTTGCTTGGGCATAAACTTCTCAGCCCCATGAAATGATTGACAATGGGTCACAGGTTACACAACTATGACAAATTTATTCTTTAGATAATCATTTTCCAGTCTATCTTGTATCTAGGCTTGACCTGTGAGACGTGGTTTGGGTTAATACTATCTAAGAGTAAGTCTGGAAGATGTATAGAGGCCTCTTGGAAAGTTTTGTTTACAAAAAGGCCAAATTTGATGGGCACTACTTTTCCTCATCCTTCCTACCTTGAGATAGGGTACAATGGCTAAAGATACAATAGTCATATTTCAGCTATGAGTCAACAAGCATAAGAGAAAAGGATGAATATATAAAGTATGGGGAACTAAAAGACAGAAATTGCATGAATCTTTGATAGAATCATTTAGCAGATAAATTAATGCCAGCATGGCCTACTTCTAGAGTTCATACCATGTGATTTAATTAACACTTAATTTAAGTCTCTGTTAGTATGAATTTCTTGTACTTGTATCAAAAAACATATCTAATCAATACCACCAAAGAGATCTCAGGCACTCAAAATATTGGGTTTAATTATTTATTAATTATTAATTATTTATTATTTATTAATTATTTATTTATTCAACTAGTAAAATTTTAACCAAACAGTTATGTCCCTAGCTCACTCACTACTGTCATCCCATTCTACCCACTTCTCCAGATCATCACTATGCAAAATAATAGGCTATATCATCTCATCGGCAACTTGTCATTCATTAATTCAAAATATATATTTATTATTATTGAGTACTTTCTATGTTCCTAATACTCTGCAAAATAGTTGTGAAAAAAATGTCAGAAATGGGCTAGGAACATTTTCACCCTAACAGAACTTACAGAAAGACACTAATTACATGATCATGAAATAACTACATTTGATATAAGTACAATGAAGAAAAGGTATGTATTGCTATGAGAGCATAAATTAAGAAGATTTAACTAGTCAAGAAGTCAGAAAGACTCCTTTGAAAAGGTAATTTGTTTTTTGGAAAGCTAAAGAATAAGTTCATAAGATATATTGACCTATAGTTTTCTTATAATTTCTGTCTAGTTTTTGGTATCTGATGAATGCTGACTTCATAGAATTAGTTGAGAAGTATCCCTTCCTCTTCAATTTGCTGGAAGAGATTTTGTATAATTGATATTATTGACGTTGGTTTTATTTCTTCTTTAAAGTTTGAGAATTCACTAGGGAAGGCATGCTAGCCCAGGGTTTTCATTGTGGGGAGCTTTATAACTACAAATTCCATTACTTCAATAGAAATAAGGTTACTGAGGTTATATTTTTCTTGTGTGAGCTTTGGTTGTTTCTTTCAGTAATTTATACAATCATGTAAGTTACCAAATTTATAAAGTTGTTTGTAATAACGCCTTATTTTAATATCTGTTCATAGTTCATAGTGATGCCACCTCTCTCACTCTTGACATTGGAAATCTACGTCTTTTCATGATTCTGATGAGCCTGAGTACAAATTTATCAATTTTATTGGGCAATTCAAATAGCCAGCTTCTATTTTCACTCATTTTCTCTTTTAAATTCTATTGATTTCTGTTCTGATATTTACTATTTCTTTTCTTCTGCTTACTTTGTGATTCATTGGCTTTTATCTTTCTATTTTCTTAAAGTAGAAGCTGAAGACATTGATTTGAGACTTTTTCTTTTTCTAATATAGGAATTTAATACGATAAATTTCTCACTAGATACTGCTTTAGCTGCATTACACAAGTATAAGACATTCTTTTTTCATTTTCGTAAAAATACTTTCTACTTTTTCTTTTGATTTCTTCTTTCACTCAGTAACATGGGTTATGTAGAAGTATATTACTTAATTTTCAAATATTTGGAGTTTCAAGACTTTTGTTACTGGTTTCTAATATAATATTATTGTGGTCAGAGGATGACTTTTATGACCCATAATATAGCTTATCTTGGTAAATATACCACGTGCTCATGAAAAAATGAGCAGTTGCTCTTGTTGGCTAGAGTATTATATAAATGTCAATTAGTACAAGTTGGCTGATAGCTTTCTTCGGGTCTTCTATAGCCTTTCTAATTTTGTGCCTACTTGTTCTATCAATTATTGGCAAAGGGATATTAAAATGTCTACCTATAATTATTAATTTGGAGAAAGATGGAGAGTGAGGTGAATATTGTCATTACTCCCAAAGACACATTTCCTTCTACCCTACTGTGCTACTGTGTTAAAATCGCATGATTTGGAAGGGTATGATCCTATCTCAAGTTCTAGGAGCAGATAGTAATTGGTCTAAGCCAATCAGGATTATCCTACTTCCTTGTCAAAATGACTGATTCAGGTATCCTAGGGAAAGCCAATTAATGTGTGATATTCTCCTAGTTAACAAGATTGGTTTGAACTCTATTTGGGTCACTGAGTTTCAACTAGTGGTTTGCTGAGGGTCTCTTGAAATAAAGTGCGTATGCTATTTAAAAAATAAAAAAACAACCAAAAGAAATCATCATTCTCCCTTTCTGGATGTTATGGTGAATGGATGTGATGACTGGAACTGCTGTAGTCATGTTGCCACCAAGAAGAAAGCCAGTCTAAAGATCCAGTTGACATCATGAATTTGGGGCTGAAATAAAGTACACATATTTAATGCAATCACTGATCAATTGACTCAAATAAAGACTAGGTCCATAGGTCCATAGGAATTTTTAGTTACTTGGGTCAATAATGCCCTTTGTTTGTTTACATTTATTTCCATTGAATATTCTGATACTTGAAATTGAATGTATCCTGGTTTAGGAGGATAGTGGTAACATCACTCAGGCTAAATATAATAAATTTCAAAACCTGGATAAAATACTTTGAAAAATATGTAAATATTATAGAAAAATTATTTAACAAAAATTTTGGTAAAATAAAATAGGTGAACAAGATATCATCTATTAATTTTTCTAAATCTAGAGGTTTCAAGATTTATATTTCCTGATCTTTGCTCTATTCAGGTCTAAGATTGCATATTTCTTTCCAGAGGAGTGTCATATAGAGAGCTTCTGGATTGAGTGATACCAGGCATTGCTGAGGGAAGAATATTGTACTAAAAACAAGGAAATTAAGTTAAAGTTTACATATCAAGTGTTAAAACCTCTCAGCCCTTTTACCTCTTTTGGATATCACTGCACCAAGCTTACAACAGCTGGAAAGAATCTGACTAGTCCAAGGGAAAATATATAAGAGTACTGTCATTGCACTTACCTTTGGGTATAGCATTTTCTTAAGAAAATATTCTTACTAGATTGCTGTCCTGGAAAGCCCACAATTTACAAAATGCACCTATGTATACAGGAATTTCAACATTGTAGTGCCTCAGTCTTAAATATGAGCAGGTGGTCAAGACTTTCCTACAATCTTATTTAAAATGTTAACATTATAGAGATGAAAGAAATAAGGAATAAACAACTTGAAGGAAAGAGAGATCTTAAGATGGTAAAATCTTAAGAACAGAGAAGGAATTATTTATGTCTTCAGAAAAATAATAGAAGATATTATATCTATGAATTAAGAGTAGGATGCTATTAATAGAACTAATGGAAGTCGAAAATATGAACACAGATATGAGAAATTCAGTAGAAAATCTAGAAGACAAAGTTGAAAATAACTCTTAAAAGAGATGTCAACAAACATTTTATTATTGTTTAATTTATTTATATTTTTATGGTGACATTGGTTAATGAAATCCAATAAGTTTCAGCAGTACACTTTAACAGTAGGCATATATATATTTACACTATGTGTTCACCTCCCATAGTTAGATTTCTTTCTGTCATCACATATTTGATCCCCTTTACCCTACCTACCTCGCCCCTCCTCTCCACCCTCTCCCCTCTGAACAAACATTTTATTAAATAACCAGATATTAAATATTTTAGGCTTTCGTGGCATATGGTCTCTGTTGCAACTACTCACCTCTGCAGTTTTAACAGAATAAATGTGGCTGGGTTCTAATAAAACTTTATTTAGAAAAATGAGTGGCAATCCTATGGGCCAGTTTGCTAATTCTTAACCTAGAAAATACTTTAAAAAGCCTAAGGGATGGGAAAATAAATAAATAAAATAAAAAGATTAGAAGACATCCAGATGTCCAATAGCCAAATAATAGGTGTTCCCGAAAGAAAAATGCAAAGTAAAAAAGGAAATAATCAAAAAAGTATTCAAGACAATTTTATAAAATTTAAGGGTATGATTTTCCTGATTCAAAGGCCCCATTATTTCTTAGTACCACAGATCCAAACATTTCTATGACAAGGTAAAAACTTGGAAATTTCAAAGAAAGGAGGTAAAGAGAAAATCCCAAGAGTTTCTGAAGAGGCAAGCAAAAAAAAAAGAAAAAAAAAAAGGTACACATGCAAAGAACATGAAATCAAAATGGCGTTGGTCTTCAGCAGAATATTGAATGCTAGAAAACGTTGCAACAATGGCTTCAAGAGTTAAGAAAAAATATTTAAACTAAGTGAAATTAAACAATTGAATGTGCAGATAAATTAATAGTCTTTTCTGATAATCAATGCCTCAAAGACCCTTTTCCCAGGAAACTACCAGAGATAATGCATTTCACATATATGAGGCCAAGAAAAAGAAAAATAATATTCAGGAAACAGGACATACAACTCAAGAGAGTAGTGACGGAAAACTCTAGGAAGATGGTGAAGTAATGATAGCTGTGTAACATACTTAGGAAGCAACCAATGAAGATTGGTGCGAAACAGAAGGCTACAGAAGAGATGTCTCCAAAAGATTGGATGGATGGAATACTTGAAGAGTTTAAATGTGTTGAGTAATAATTTAGACAATTGGGGGAGGTTTGGGGGAATATATTAGTGATAAACACATAGACACAAACTAAAAACATCAAAAAATATATTAATTGCTTGGAAAAAATGAAAAGTAAGGCATGAAAATAAAAATAATAAAATATTATTTGGCTTAAAAGAGAATATCACTTATTGAGGTATAATAATATAAAAGCAGAATATAGATCCAAACAAAATTATAATATAACTATATCAGAAAGATGATGTGTGTATGTGGTGGTGAGCTGTGTGTATGTGGTGGTGAGATCACTACATACATAATCACCTTCTAAAATGAAAAATAATGACAAAGCGAAACACTAGTGAGGATGCGGAGAAACTAGGTCATTCATAAAATTTCTGGTGAGAATGTAAAATAGTACAGTCACTCTGCAAAACAAGGTTTAGGTCTAGTAGACATTAATTTAGTTTGATCAATCAAAACAAGAGACCTGACCCCTCAATCAGTTCCTCAGTTTGGCATTTTCTTATTAAACTAAAGATATATCTACCATATGGCCAACCTACTGCACTCATGGGCATTCAATCTAGAGAAAGGGAGACTTATGTTTAACAAAAACTGAATATTCACAGCAACTTTATTGATAACAGCCAAAAACTAGAAACAGTCCTGATGTCCTTCGTTAGGTAAATAATTAAACAAACTGTGGTACAACCATACGATGGAATACTATTCAGCAATGAAAAGAAATGAACTATTGGTATACACGATAACTTGGGAAAATCCCCAGATTATGCTGAGTGAAATAAGCCCATCCCAAAATGTTACGTAGTGTATGATTCCTTTATATAACATGCTTAAAATTATAACATTTTAGGAATGGAAGACATATCACTGGAGATGAGGCAGAAGAGAGCTGAGTTTTGGGACTGTTCAAGATCTTGACTATCGTGGTAGATACGTGAACATACACAGGTGATAGAATTATATAGAACTGAATAGACACAGACAAATAAATAACAATAAAACTGGCAAACTGAATAATATCAGTACATTATATCAATGTCAACATGCTGTTTATGATATTATGGTTTTATAAAATCTTACCATTCAGGAAAACTGGGAAAATATTATACGAGTTACCTCTGTAGTATTTCTTACAACTACATGTGAATCTATAATTATCTTAATAAAAAATTCAAATTTTTAATACAAGTTAAATAAAATAAAAAAGCTTTTTAATTCAAATAAAGAAAAATTATGAAATTCCTCACCCCCCAAAATGTTGCCATTGGGATATCTGGACAAAGTACACATGCGCTCTAAAAATACATTTTTTTTAAAAAAACCTCATTGTGTTTGTTCACAATATTCTGTATGGTATCACATTTTTTCAAAGTTCTAAATCATTCCATTTTTGTTGCACTTTTAGAGGGAGATTTACTTCCTGTATAGGAGTGTAATTCAGCCAGACAGTGAGATGAACATAAAACACCCTGCAGAGACAGCATACTCTGTGAGAATTTGCTCACTAAATTTGTGCCAGTGAGGCAGATTGATTATCTGGTTTCCAGTCGTTTCAAATGTCCTCCACTATATTTATGGCTAGCTGTAAGTTGTCCGTTGTTTTCTTGTGGAAATGTAAATAGCCAGTGGGTGCTCTCCTGGATGACCTGTATAGTAGGACAATGTGAAATCAGCAGTAAAGAGCTTGATTTATTTCCAGTTGTAACCCTTCCTTTCCTGCACCAGGTTTGGGTACAATAAAAATGCTGGTGGGCAATTGCAGCTGTATTTGTTATCTTGGCTGGACTGGTTGTTTACACTAAGTCACTCAAGCACCTTCTTTCCTTGTGGGCCACTCGCATGTCTTCTTGGTAACCACTAGCCACATGTGGTTATTTAAATTAAAGCTTAATTACAATTAAGTGAAGTAAAAAATGTAGTTCCTTCATAGCAATAGCCACATTTTAAGGGCTATATAACAGGATTAAATGTTCTGATATTTAATGTTTCTATAATCCTGTTATTAGAACAAACTGTTTCCCAAAGATTCTATGACAAGAGAAGAAGGTGACCAGCTCGTGTCAAATAAAAACAAAATGAAACTCAAAAGTTTTTCCCAGTAAGGTAATATGCATGACTGGAGCTGAAAGTATTCTCTATATATTACTTAGCTCCCTATTTTATTTAAAATTCTTTCAGGCTATTAGCATGAAATTTATGAGTATAGCACAACACTAGGTATGACTATCTCTGAAATCATCAGTGCTTGTCATGATCTTGGAGACTTAAGTGTGTCAGCAGTACTATTCTTCCTTTTCTCATTCTTGAAATATTTGTCATTCTTTCTTATTTTCCTCTTCCTACTTTTAGACTCTGAGCAAGGAACCATAGAGGAAGAGTTATAGAGTCGAATTTTTAAAATTTGTTTTTAAGATAATCTAAAAACACTGTTAAGTTTAAATAAACTTAGCACAGGAATAAGAAAATTAAGTTGGTCATTAGAATAGTAGGTCTAGTAAATATTTACAGAGTTGAGATTTGGGGCTAGAACTGCTTTCTAGTCCTGTGGCTCATCATATAGGAGTCAGAGAAGGGGAAAGGATATTTATCTTCATCTTTGTCCCCAGTGTCAAGGTGGAGTAATAGCCTTTTTTTTTTTTACTCCACTTGCCTAATTCCTCAATTATTAATTTATCTCTAAGAAACTTGGAGTGAGAGAGGAAATTTCCACTGAGAATTTGTGGATTGATACCACCTCATATATATATTTTTTTAATTTAATTAATTAGTTTATTTTTTATGGTGACATTAGTTAACAAAATCCAATAAGTTTCAGCTGTACACTTTAACAGTAAGGCATATATGTATTTACACTGTGTTCACCTCCCATAGATTTCTTTTCGTCACCACATATTTGACCCCCTTTACCCCATCTACCTGTAACCTCCTCCCCCACCCCCTACCCCCTGGTAACCACTAGTCTTTAGTTCATATCCATGAGTCTCTGTCTGTTTGTCCTGTTCATTTGTTGCTTTTAGGTTTATCTCCCACATATAAGTGATATCATGTGATTTTCTGTCTAGCTTATTTCGTTTAGCATGATTATCTTGAGGTCCATCGATGTTGTCACAAATGGCAGTATTTCATCTCTTGTTATGGCTGAGTAATATTCCATTGTATATATGTACCACAGCTTCTTTAGCCAGTCATCTATTGTAGGACACTTTGGTTGCTTCCATGTCCTGGTCACTGTGAATAATGCTGCTATGAACATCGGTGTGCAAATATCTTTTCAGATATAGGTTTTCAAGTCTTTGGGGTAAATACCCAGTATAGGGACTGCTGGATCATTTGGTAGATCAATTCTCAGTTTTTTGAGGAACCTTCATACTGGTTGTACCAATTTGCAGTCCCACCAGCAGTGTATGAGGGTTCCTTTTTTTCCGTATCCTCTCTAACATTTGTTATTACTTGTCCTGTTGATTATAGCTATTCTAACAGGTGTGAGATGGTATCTCATTGTAGTTTTGATTTGCACTTCCCTAATAGCTAACAATATTGAGCATCTTTTCATATATTTGTTGGTCATTTGTATGTCCTCTAGGGAGAAGTGTCTGTTCAGGTCCTCTGCCCACTTTTTGAATGGATTATTTGTTTGTTTGTTTGTTTTTTGTCACTTCATATTTTAAATAAGCCATTTGTCTGTTAGAGATGAGTCCTTAAATTTTGCAGAAGCATATTCCATAATAATTTTCTCATATGCATCATTGTGTTGTTTGCTCTCAGATGTTTGTAGATCTTTTTTTAAATTAGATGTCATTGATTTTGAGGATTTTGTATTTTTAAATATTTTTATATTTTTTAATTAATAATCCACTATTTCAATTATAAATATCCAGTGACTTAAAGTCTAGTATAATACATATTAATTTTCTGTTTTAAATACATGTCTTTCTAAAAAATAGTAGTGCAACATTAAAGGAAATTAAAAAAAGGAAAATTTTTATCTGTCCACAATCCTACCCTCTAATATAACCCTTTGAATTTCTTCATTTTACCTTATTCTTTATCTACTGATCACTTTAAATAGTAGTTAATAACCTATATACATATTTGCATATGTCTTTCTTTACCTAATATTAATTTTTAAATATTTTCTCTATTATTATCACTTTTAATCATTTCAGTTGATGCATAAGGCTCATCAGTTTGCTATGGTAATATAACACAAATATTCCACATCTTATAATTTTTTAAAATTTATTCTTTTAGTTTTTCTTGCTATAATTATGTTAGTCGGCTTCCAAGATGGCCTCCAATGATCTTCACCTGCCAATTTTCATGCCCTTATGTAGTCTTCTCCAATTGACTAAGGCAAACCTATGACTCATGGAGGTGACAGTGTTTATCTTCCAAGTCTCGGTCATAAAAAGCATGGCAGTGTCTTCCTTGTGCTCTTGGATTGCTAACTGTGGGTGAGGCTGGCAGGCATATACTGAGTACACACAAGTAGCCCTGTTGAGAGCCCCATAAGAAGAGAAACTATGGCCTTTTCCCAGGAGCCAGCACCATCTTCCCAGCCATATGAGTGAGGCACCTTGAACTCTGATCTCTCAATCCAGGTCAAGCTTTCAGATGACTGCAGCTCAGCAGTCTGAGGACTGACTGAGATCACATATGAGACACAAAGCCAGAAGCAACCATCTAGGCCACTCCCAAGTTTCTGACCCATAGCAACTGTGGTAGACAATAAATGGTTATATTTTTTTAAGCCATGAAGTTTTGGGATAATTTGTTATGCAGAAACATCTAACTAATACAAATTTTTAAATTACAGATAATCTGAAATGCAGTTATGTAGATGTACCCTAATATAGTTTACTAATTCTCTCTTTGGGCATACCAGTACCACAATCAGTAGCTTTCTACTGAAATTTATTTTCATATTTATCTATGTGCTTTATTTTATGATTAATTTCTTAGAGCTTAGAGAAAAATCATATGTATACATAATTATACTGGTGAGAAACATTGAAATCTATTCTTAAGAAGGCTGTGGAGTTGGGATCTAGCAATATTTGTTCCTTAAGATTTCCCTGGTACTCCAGCAGAATTTATTGAATAATATTCAGTATCTGCAGTGATTTAAAATGACTTCTTTATGATACATTAAATTCTCTTGTATACTTAGGTCTGTTTATAGAATCTGAATGAATTATGTACTTTTGTTTTATCAGTCCAATTAAATCCTGGTGTTTCAATTTTTTGTTTTGAATTACAAGAACTTTATACTACTCTTTGCTATTTGGTACAAAAAAAAATCTTACCTCAAAGATACCCATTACACAGATTTCTTAACTCTTCTCACCCATTTACTTATCTGGTGAAACAGATAAACTATAGAATAATTTTCCCTGCTTCGAGAAGAAAGTCTCTTTTTGATTTTGAATTGGGATGAATTTATATATAAATAATTTTGGGAAAACTGATATATTTAAGATTGAGTTTTCCCACTCAAGAAACATGTTTTTTTCCATTTATTTAAGTTTACCTTTATATGCATAAGCATTGTGAGAATATTTTCCCATTATTTTTCAAATTAGTTATTTCTACTATATAACAGCTTAATTTTATGTATTTCCATTTCATCTTGTATCTGGTTCTCTTACTGAACTTCTCTGATTAGTTCTAGCATATTTTCAGTTATTCTTCACAGTTTTCTAAGTAAACAATTTATCAATCTCATATAATAATAATTGATGAATGTTTATCTTCATGTCAAGCATTTATGTGTCATCTTCATTATCATCATCATCATCATCTCCTTTTTTATGGTTAGACTATCCAGGATTTCATTGAATCTTTGTGTTGATGTTAGGCATCCTGACCTTGTTCCTGCCTGTAGGATTGCTTCTAGTGTTTCAGAATAGCTGTGCCAGTTGAAGAAATACATGGCAAACTCAAAGGGAGTAATTAATACAGCTGAGTTAATTTACTACAATCTGTATCCCTACCTCCTCATCTCCAATTCCTCCCTCTACTCCATTCTACTCAAACCACTTTTGCAAAAGTCACCAAGGATAAATACAGTGGATACTTTTTAGTATTTTTTCTAATGTAATTACTGCAGTATTTGACAACTTTGACCTTTTCTATAATTCGTAAATATCCTCCTCCCTGGGCTTCCCCAATCCCCCATTCTCCTATCTATCTGTCCTCCTCCAGGCTCTTCCTCCATTTGTCTCATAAGGGATGTTCTTTCTGAGTTTTCTTATCCACTGACAGTTTTCTGGTACTGATCCTATTAAGGTGATAGTTTACACCTCTGAATATGTTCAAGAGCACTACAGGTAAAAATAAAGTCTGCAGCCGATGGGTCTCTTTCATCACATGCACCTCCAAGCCCGGCTTCTTGGCTTTTGCCCACAACTTTTGTGATGAATGCTTTAGAAAGCCTGAGATTGAACTTTAAAATGGTCAGTTTCGTATGGGTCCAACCAACTGTTTTCATTCCAGGTTTCAGTATCCCATTCTTTTGCAATCAGTGCCTGTGACATTAACTGTCATTATAATTCAGTAACCCACATTTAAATTTTGCATTTGATTTTCAGCAGCATCATCCCTGTGACTATAAGAAGTAACGGCTTCTTTTAGGACTGACAAGGAAACTCTTTCATTCTTGGACTATAACTTGAGCTGGGATTTAACAATCTTGAGCTTGTCATTTTCTCTTTGTGAGCACTTAAGTGAACTCAAAAGAATCTATCCCATATCACAGGTCCTTTTCAGTTGTCATTATAATCAAGCACAGCAGCCATTTGGACTCCCAAAGTACAAGTTTCATTTGACCTTCATCACAATCAACCACAAGTGATAGTCTGATTGACTGTACTGTGCGAGTCCACTTATATGCAGATTTTTTTTCAATAAATACTGTAAATGTATTTTTTCTTCCTTACGCTTTTTTTAATAACATTTTTTCTCTAGCTGACTTTATTGTAAGAATACAGTATATAATACATATAACACAAAATACAGGTTAATCACCTGTTTATGTTATTGGTAAGGCTTCCAGTCAACAGTAGGCTATTACTAGTTAAGTTTTTGGAGAGTCAAAAGTCATACATGAATTTTTGACCGTGCATGGGATTGGCGCCCCTAACCTCCTCATTGTTCAAGGGTCGACTAATTTGAACAGGGAAAGATATAAAGAATCACTAGCTATAATAGGATTGGCACGATGATGAATTGGCTAGTAAGAAAGTAAGAAAGGATAACTAAAGAATAGAGAAATATCAGATTCAAAGAGCAGCCACTATGCTCGGGCTAGGACAGAGCACATTAGAAAGCTGCCTCTCCCTATAGGGCTGAGATCCAGACCTTCTTAAAGAGGGAACAGGCATGGTTCACTGAATGGCAAAGAATATGCTGTGGTACCACGCTGGCAGAACTTGCTGGAAATCATCCCTCTAGGGTGAGGTGACAAAGTAGTTCATAGCGAAATGTCTCATCAGAGACACTCTGCTACAAAACTACTTGAGTGAGTGTACCTGGGGAAGCTACTTACCGCTAGCTGCTGCTGGTACTGCAAGAGCTAGGTGCTAGAGAGTTCTGTGCTGCAGGAAACTGATGTTGGAGAAAGCCACATGAGTTCTAAGAGCCAGCCAAGCCAGCACTCTGGAACTGGGAAGCAAAATGCTTCCTCCTGCAATATATCTCTAGCGTCTTCTGTTGACAGGGAGTCTGTGTGTCAACTGGCAAAGGTAAAATATTCAAAGAGCTCAGATTCATTTTCACAGTGCAGTCTAAAAAGGTGCATTTTTAGCTGAGAGGCAATAAATTGATAACCAGCACCGGAACACATAGCATAGAAAGGATTAACAGTGTAAATATTTTTTTCCAGTGTGGTTCTTGACTTAAAACATTGGTTAGAGTATTTTTCACCTTGAAAAATTTTAATTTGTAGACTGTCAGAGTTATATGCTTTTTCTTTATTATGGAAAGTTTTAATTTTTAAAAGGATTTCTTACCTGAAGATTACAAAATTATTCTCCAAACTTTGTCCTGTGCATTTTAGCTTAATTATTGTGATAATTGATACACTACACCTGTTAGATTTAACCCCAGCAAGCTATTATTTTTCTTGATCCAAATGG
>NW_011889448.1:637826-658729 GCF_000151845.1 Pteropus vampyrus | reverse complement strand
CCACGGAATTTCTTTGTGGAAATGGAGTTGATCTGTTTCTAGATTGTTATGCTGGTTACATGAATCTATACATTTGAAAAAATGCACAGAACAACACACACACACGCCCCACACACAATTCAATGCATGTAAAACTGATGAAATCTGAATAAATCTGTAGTGTCATTAATCGTATTGTACCAATGTCGATTTCCAGGTTTTGACATTGTTTTATAATTCCATAAGATATTATTATTGTGGGAAGCCTGAGAAAGGAAGGGTACATGAACCTCTGTATTATGTTTTGCAACTTCCTGTGTATCTATAATTATTTCAAAACAATTTTTTTCAAAGCATACTACTTGTTCATATACTCAGGTCATAGCAATTCCCACTTGAACATCATTATATGTTCAAAATTAAACACTACTAGTTTTAATTACATTTATCTTAAGATATTCTAGCAAATGTCCAAATTACAAAGACTAGAAATATCCTAATGACATGTGGAGATGCAACGAAGGTGCTTTAAGTCTGGAAAAGTCCAATATAATACATGTTCTTAGCTTTAGGAAATGAGGTGTCATGGTAGTTTCATCTCTGAATCATTTTGGAACCTATTAGCAAGTCAATTTGTTAGATTCTAATACAGAATTTTGTCAGATATAAACATAGAATTAATTTGTGATTATTGTGAATGATAAGTCACAATTAGTGAAACCATATGGTATCCCAGTGATTTGCTTAGTTTATTGTGTGCATGTGTATAAGTGTCTAAGTGGTGTATGCATGTGTAGAAAGAGAGGGAGAGAGAATTTTATTTTGGTTTTAATAATGCTCATAATTAAATTTTATTGCAAAGCAGAGAAAATACAATTCAACCTAAGTGTTCATTGATGAATGAATGAATAAAGAAAATGTGATATATATAATAGAATATTATTCAGCCATATAAAAAGGAAATCCAGCTATTTGTGAAAACATAGATGAACCTAGAGAACATTATGCTAAGAGAAGTAAGCCAGTCACAGAAGGACAAATACTGTATGATTTCATTTATATGTGGAATCTAAAAAAGTCAAACTATAGAATGAGAGACTAGATTGCTGTTTGCCAGGGGGTGGGGAGTAAGAGAAATGAAGAGACATTGGTCAAAGGGTACAAACTTCCAATGATAAGGTGTATAAGTTCTGGGACTCTAATGTACAGTATGAAGACGTTATACTTAATACTATATTGGATATTTAAAATTTGCTAAGAGTAGATCCTGAGTGTCCTTATCATACAGACACAAAAATGCTAACTGTGAGGATGTGTGTTAATTAACTCGATTGTGATAGTAACTTCACAATGCATATGAATTTTAAATCATCATATTGTATACGTTAAATATATACAATTTTTAACTGTTCTCAATAAAGCTAGAAAAAAAGGAAGTGCAATTTAAACATCAAATTTGCAAATGTTAGAAACCTGGGCAGGCTATTATAATAGATAGATGAGAGAATCCAAATTCAAATCTTGACAGACTGGAATAATGGACTGAAACTAACAAGGTGAAATTTAATAATAATAACAACAACAACAACAAGTACAGAAAAACAGACAAAATCCTGGTAAGGTAATCTTTGCATTGTGTGTTAGAGTACAAATTTGATGATCAGCCTGACAGGGTTTGACTCCTGGTGCCACCACTAACTAACAATAAGTCCTTGGCAATGACACTTACCTCTCTGTGAATCAATTTCCTCATTTGTTAAGTGTGAATGATGATGATCATGGTGATGATCATGATGGCGATAATGACAATGATTATGATGATATTTGATGATGCCTGCATCAAAGGTTGACTGTGAAGATTAAACAAAATAATACAGAAAAAGAATCTATAATTATCTCTGGCACACAGTAGTAACTCTCAATAAATATTTGTTGTTAGTTTTACATCTTGAAAGATTTGCATAAAAGTAAAGCTTTTAAAGTCACATATGGTTAAGTTCAGAAAAATGAATAAACCGTTAGGATTGGGGCATCACCATTTTCATTTGAGCCAAACATATAATGCCGCTTAGGAAGTGTAATAACTGTGGTTTAATGAACGAACTTTGGGATAGAACTGACTCAGAATCAAGTCCTGCCTTTGATATTTACCAGCTATGTGACTTTAGCAAAATTACTAAAACTCTCTAAACCAAGCCTTGCTTCTTTGTTTGTAATAGGGAGTGATAGTAGTTGCTACACCTTAGAAATATTGCAAGGATTCGAAAAGACATTGCACAGACCTGGAACAAAGTGATAGCTCAGCAATGACATCTACTTTTATTTTTTTATTTTTTTCTGACTTCACATTCCTTATTTATTTTTTATGGTGACATTGGTTAACAAAATCCAATAAGTTTCAGGTATACAATAACATCTACTTTTATTGCTATTATATGACTACTGTAAATGTCCTTTATTTCTGGAATACAGTCCAAGACTTGAATGTCACAATATTCTAGGAAACTTTTTAAATTTTTTAATCAAAAGAAGAAATATTTCCATTAGCTTAGTGCTAATCTCTCGGCTATGCTAAGAAATATTTATGGAACAGCAAATCCTATCTTTCTTCCTTTGTTGACTTTCTCGGTTGCATTTGTTATGTCTATTCCTAATGTTACCTCCTGTATTCAGTTCCAGTTCTTGAAAGTTTTGGACTGAAAAATGGCAAATGCCTTCTAAATATTTCCCCCAGTTTCCAAAGTTAGTGAATCTCAAGATGGTGGAAGGCAGGCTGCAGTTGGTTGTGAGGATCATAATTTTTCAATGGAGAGAGTTGACTAATAATAGATTATATCCATATAACCACCTCCATTCTACTCGCACCTGTCAGATTCTGTCCTCATAGCATCTTTGAGCAACAGAGTATGTACATATTACTTGTTGTTGATGGGAATGTGGGAAAAATCTCTTTTCGCATACTACTGGACCAGGCTTTCAAAAAACAATGCTTTCAATTGTGTCTTTATAGGCAAATTAATAATAGCACATTTATTGACCATTCTTTATTTGTCAGGCATATAGTATCTCATTGAAAAGATTGCATAAAAGTCATCCTGAGATGAGAATAACTCTTATACCCATTTTAATTATGAAGAAATTGAAACTTGGGGACATAACACCACTAAAAGGGAGGAAGCTAAGATTCAGTACCAGGTCTGTTAGCAAGAAAAGCCTAGAAAAAATGACTATTTCCTGTGTGTTGGGTTCATATAGTTTGCCACAAATGTATAAGATATGATCCTTGTCCTTGTCCTCCAGTTGTTTTTAAAACAATTGGTCCATAACTAAAGTAAACTTGAAATACTCCAAATACTTAGTTGCTATTGTGTGTGGTGTTTTATAACCACAGAGTGTGTAAAGAGAAGAAAGGGCCCAGGTTATCAGATATGACCTACTGAAAAAGGTGGAGTTTGGACAGAATGTAAAGAGTGGAGGAAATAAGGCAAATTTTTAATCAGTCTAAAAGTGGAATAGGTAGAAGCGATTTGGCAATGGGCTTGGCGATAATGAATATTAGGGGCTGAGAAATGGGAAATAAATTTAATTGGGAATTATTGAGTGATTTTATAGCCATAGTTGATTAGTAAACACTAGGGAGCCATTTCATGTTCTTGAGCAAGAGACTGAACGATTTGTGATAGGTTTTCAGAAAATTAGTCCACTGGCAATGTGTAGGAAAAATAGGACACCAGAGAACAGGATGAGAGAGGCTCAGGTGGAAGCAGTTATAATAAACTATGTTAGTTACCATGGTGATAGCAAGGCAAGGATACATTTTAGAGTCAGAATGAAATGACCTTTGTAGCCCCTTTCTCACTAAGCTCAGTACTATTGCCATAGATGAACATCTTGTACATTAATTTTGCATTTAACATATACTATAACTCACTTATCTTTTAAGTTACAAGCTACAGCAATCATTTCGTTCAACTATATATTTTTTAAAAGCAGGGAACCCAGAGGTATTTCTGTGCCTCTGTATATTTCAGATGAATTAAGATGCCTCCAGTTGTTTCCTTTGGGAAACAGAACCAAAACCCTTAGATTAGACCAGTTCTCTACTGAACAACATTCAACAGTATCATTTTGCTTTTTTTAAATTAAAATTTGGCTTTCTAGTTCCCCTAAATCCTATTCAACCATGATCCCACTAATATGAATATAACTTTCCTTTTTCACCCTGGGGTCACAAAAGTCTGGGGGTAAAATAACATCATAAATAGTACAGAAAAGAGCTTGTTCACTTTCTCCCTTTCTTTTGTAATTAAAGACTGTGGGTATCTAATTGACTCAAAATTCCTTCCAATTACACCTGGCGAGGTCTTACCCTTGTTCTATCCAGTAGCACCCACCATTTTCTTCTGGCATGCACTGATAACTGGTTACAATTTCGTTCTGCCATTTTCTCCTCTTATAATCTCACTGTGATGTGACCCTCCTGTCCCATGATTAGGACCTTGATGTCTCCTTCCATGTCCTTTGTCTCATAAATGAAATCCTTGCCATTAATATTACCTAAATGGGAACAAGTATATATTTTCTCCACTTCAGCTGAACCCTGTTCAGCCAGATGAGCACAGGGCTGCATTATACAGGCATATCTCAGAGACATTGTGGGTTTAGTTCCAGACCACCTCAATAAAACAACTATCTCAATAAAATGAATCATACAAATATTTTGGTTTCCCAATGCATATAAAAATTATGTTTACACTATATTGTACTGTATAATAATACTGAAAAAGTTTGAAATATTGTGAGAATTAGCAAAATGTGACACAGAGACACGAAGTGAGCAAATGCCATTGGAAAAATAGTGCTGATAGACTTGCTCAATGCAGGGTTGTCACAAACCTTCAATTTGTAAAAAACACGCAATATCTGCAAAGTGCAATAAAGCGAAGTACAATAAAGCATGGCATGCCAGTACTCTCAGGACTTTCAAGAGTTTAATTGAGGTGGATTTTACTTTTCACTCCCCCTTTCTTGTCCATTCATTGGATTCCCACAGAAACCAGAATGCTGGGACTGGGACAGTAAATGTGACCCACTTTGAGTTCTATCCAAATCTCCAATTCCTTCCAAATCTGAGCTATTGTTCTTTAATATTTCTATGGATAGACTCTCCCTATTGAAAGCTTGTTCTCAGCACTTCTTAATTCTCACGTAAGGAGTCCCAATCTTTGGCAAGCCAACCACCTAGGGTGCACATAGCTTAGAAAAATTCTCAAGCTGAGAAACTCTACTACATAAAGACATAGAATTTTTCTTGTAATAAACTATAGATAGTCAGAGCCTTGACAATTAGCTTCTTTAAGCATCCTTGAGCAAAGAAGCAGCAGAAAGGACCTGGAAAAACATCCAGGGGGATTTTTTTTTCTTTTTTTGAGAAAGTCTATACTGGTGTATATCTTTGATTTAAAGCATCTGCGTTGGCCCTTTAATAGTTTACAGCCCATATAAGAATAAACATATTAAGTGCAATTTTCAGACTATTTTTTTCTATTTAAAGGAGTGGTCTAATAACTTATTTGTTATTTTTCATAGTTAGGTTTACTTATGAAGTGATATTCAGATCACCACCTCTTGCATAGATTTTTATTAGTGATCATTTACATATGCAAGGTAGTGGAAAATGTCAACCCCAAATATGTCTCTTTGGCATAAGGATTACAGTCATGTACTGTATAAGGACATTTTGGTCAACGATGGACCACATATATGATGGTGATCCCATAAGATTATAATAAAGCTGAAAAATTCCTATCGTCTAAGAATGTCTTAACCATCATCATACAGTTGTAGCACAAAGCCTTACTGTTTTGTGCTAGTCTATTTATAGCAATGCTATTGTCTAGAAATGCTTGGAGTCACTCACCTGGCCGCAGGGAGTTTCCCACAGACACACACCCCACCCCCCTCTAAACCAATGTTACAACTGGTGAATATCTTCTCCCATTCAACTGGACCAACCCTTGCAAGACACCATTCAGCAATAACCATTTGAAAATTTGGAGAAAAAAAAAAAGAGTTTATTGCTCATAGGCCCTGAAGCGTACAAGGAACACCAGGGGTCACACAGTGAGGCTGCATGTAGAGAGAGAAAATACATGGGCTTGGGGTTCTGCTTTTATTGGGGTCAAGGTTTGGGGCCTAGGACTTCATGGGCTCGCTCTTTATCGGTAAATTTAAAGCATGGGAAGAGAAAAAACAAGTAATCCAAATCAAATGGTCAGTTATTGAAATCAACCAAGATCTAAAACAAAGAAGTTTAAGTGGAGGGAGACGGCCTTGCTCTTTATATAGCTCTATGACTTACAATGAGTCTATTCTGGAGAACCTTCCTTGAAGCTCATGCCTCTTTGAAGTGGATACCTGTACAATCAAAGCTTAAGTCAGAAACTTGCCTTACAAAAAGAAAAGTCAACACTCAGGACTTAAACTACAATTATTTGCATGTTTCTGGTGATGCTGCATAAACCAATCTCCTACCTACCACAATGCCAGTCCTATAAAAGTATAACATGTGCAATCGCAGTACCATTTATGTTTGTGTAAGTACACTCTATGATGGTCATACAACAAGGAAATTGTCTAATTAAGCATTTCTTGTTAAGCAATGCATAGCTGTACTTTGAGCTGATTATTTCGACAAACAGCAGACAGAGGAGAAGCTCTGAAAACCAAGTAGAAGTTCCCATTTTGTAAGGGATATTTACATTTACAAGAGAAATCTCCATTTGTAAGGATATCTCTCTCTCTGTACCAGAAAGAGAAGGATGACTAAATCATAAGAGAATCTTATCAGTAGAGAAGGGGCCAACTTAGACCTGTATAACAACCTTATCCTTGTTTTACTATGCTTGTTTACCTGGTCACCTCCTATAATTGCCTCCTCCCACCCCCAGCATCTCCTTGTGTCTTCAACTGGAAATGGTATTTAAGGTGATGGCTTGAGCCATTTTCAAGAGTTACTCAGTTTACCCTAGTCTCTCCCATGTATACATGTTATTAAACTTCTGATTGTTTTTCTCCTGTTAATCTGTCTTTTATTACAGGGGATTCTTAGCCAAGAACCTAGGAGAGTAAAGGGAAAATTATTTTTCCTCCCCTAGAATTGTTTGTTTATTAAGAGTGTTACAGAAAATCAAATTCATTTACTTCTCTCAGGTTAAAAATAAAGTTAGACTATGATACAACTAAATGAAATATTTTATTCTATATAAATATCTATTCAATATAAAACTAAATGTATTTCTTCCATTCTTCATTTACTTACTTTTATTAAATATATTTAAATATTATATTTTAATACCTTTAATTTTATTTAATAACAGTATTTTATTTTGTTCCACCTTTACCTAGAGCCTAAACATTTTCAGTATTCCAAATGACAAGAAACCAATATACAAAGTGTCTTAATAAAAATATTTCAGAATTTCAGCAGACTACTTAAAATTCATTATATAAATGCTTAGATTTTACTTAAAGAAGAATGACATTTTAAAGAATCTTTGAGGACTTATTCATGCCCTTACTTTTAAAATAAAAGTATTATTTATTTGCATTGTTCCCCCCCCCCCCCTTAATAAAACCATAATTTTACCATACTGGATAAAATACCATACTGGATCACCTCATTCATTAGGTATCCAAATAATACTTATTGTAATAGCTGAGTTATATATGGCATATACAATGGAGTTGACTTAAAAGCTAATCATGAGGATATTCGACCAAGGAGGGCATTTTATCTTTGTACTCAATAGCACTCTGATTAGTGCACCAAGAAGCCGTGCTCTTCAAAGGACTTCCCAGACTCAGGAAAGATGTAAAGAAAACTTGAGTCGCCATTCAGTCTCTCCCACTTAAGCAGGGATGTCCAAATGTTGTACTTACCAACACGTATTTGCTTTATCCCAAAACACACTGGAAGTTCTGGGTTAGCAGAACTTGCTGCAGTAAATGATCAGGTGAAAACCTGTTCGATTTTTTCTGATTTGGAAACCAAGATAAAAATGAATTTATCAGTATGAAATACAGGAGCTACACCTTCTAGTGTCTCTCCAAGGTAGGACATGCTGCTCAACCATGTGGAGTATAGTCAGGCTGCTGCCTCCATCTGTCAGCTCTTACAGTGTCTGTCTCCACCATCTGGCCCTTGGTTACATTCCAACAGGCAAACCTGCATCCCTGAATGATTGAGTCGGGGTTTAGAGGCTCAGACATTTCAGACTGATGCCCAGAATTCAGAGAGTCAATCCAGAGCTCTTGATAGTATTGGCCAAGGCCTCATGGGGACTGTGTAGCCAGTTTACTTCTTCCTCTGCCCAAATCTACTTCCTCTACATTCCTTTCACAAAAATTGATCCCTAATAAACCTCTTACATCTCAGACTGTCTCCTTGTAGAAAAATCAATTTGTGACAATTAGGGATTGAATGTTACGCTTTTGGGGTCACTACAGATGGTTACAAATCAGTCTTTTCTCATAGTTCAAATGTAACTTGAATAACGACCTCAAACTCTATCCATACATCCATCTGAAGGGAACCAAAAGTTTGTCACCCTGAAGCTGCTTTTTGGGATATTGATTTTAAACCGTTTATTAAGCAATAAGATTCAGAAAGAACCTTCGGCCCTTCCTCCCTCTCCTGCTCAAGAGATTCAGACAGAGAAATCTGCTTCAGGGAGGAAATATTACAATGCTGCTTTAGTCTAATTTGAATTAAGTATAGTAAATAAGAGCACATTGGCAGGAACCTGTTAGCTAGGTACCCACTGTATCTTATTGTTTCTGACATGCCCAGCAAGAATTTGCCTGCCATGTGTGTTCCACTTATCTTCAACTATGTGTAAATCACCCCTTCTCACTTCTGAAATCTAATATCCCATGCTGTCTTTTTTCTCCTTTGTCCAAAATTCTTATATACTGAATGTTGTCTCACTGTCTTTGGAATTTTCATGCCTATGTGATTCCCTATGCTCAAGTATTAAAATTTCGATTTTCTCCTATTAATCTGTTTCTGTTAATTTTATTATTAGTCCAGCTAGAAGAACTTAGAAGGTGGGAGGAAAAGTATTAATAACTTTTTTAGCCCCCATCCATCCATCCATCCATCCACAATTCATTTACAGTCAAAATTCAAAGTATCTTTTATGTGATATGTGCTGCTCTTTGACATTAAGGAGCTTGCAGTTAGATGAAAGAGATGTGATATTTCTGTGCAAGTTGACTATGAAATGAGAAAGAGCAGTAGTAGAAAGACTTGTAAATAAATAAACCAGATTGATGGCAAAGTAAACCAGATTGATGCTGTAGAGAGGTATAGAACTACAGTGGTGATAGTTAATCTCGGGGTTTATTATACTTTAAGGGTTTTATTTTCCACTATCCAAGTTCAGCAGCAAGTGTTAGCTCCATGATCTTGAAAACATATCCCCTGTAACTGTGAGAGTCAGTCTCCAACTGCATTTTGTAGGCAACACATAGGTGTTTGTAGATACTAGAATTGACCTTTCCAGTGCCTTGCTAGACATACTGCTTTCTTGTTACTACTAGATACATCTACGAAAAGAAGCCTCAATGGAAGGAAGTTGAATTCATTTCTTCCCTACTAAAATGAAAAAGGTAGTTCAGAATTCTACTTTAATGCTTGCAATGACACTTATCTTTATTCTATTCTAAATGATCTTTATTTCAGTCTTTCATAAACTAGTGGGATCCTACTGTGCTCTATTTTAGACTGTATTCAAGTTGAAGAGCAGTGGTTCCATGTTTTTCAAGTTCAGCAAGCACTTTAACTTCAAACTGTTTACTAGATCCTCTACATTAGAGTGTTTTCATTTTACTCTCTGTTTAAGAAAACATATGACCAAAAGTTACTCTAAATTCATCAATACTTGAAAATAAATTTTCATTTTATTAACTATTAGAGCAGGCATTACTAATATTTGCAAAATATTTTAAAACACATATTTGGCAAATTATTTTTCTGTTTGTTGTGCATAAGGACATATAGAGCCTTCCTCCTTCTTATGTTTCTGCTCCCTCTCACATGTCCAAAACCTAGAGTTAGGCATCCATATTCATAGATGATGGAAACCTGTTGGCAATTTTACCATTACAAGTCTGTTACTGATATTGAGCAGAGATGTTTTCGATGGATTTCACTGACATCTTATTAGAAATATACAAAACAATAATACAAATAAAATTTGTCTATTTTCCTATCATTGGACTTATATACAATGGGAATATTCTGAAAGAGATCATGTAACTTTGAAATATTAAATAAGCGAAGGATTTCTTGTACTTGGTATAGCTCCTAGTTAATTAACTTTTTCCCTTTCCTTGTGAGCTATGCCTCCATTACCAGGAGTCCCCAGTTGACCCCACCTTCTGCAAACTTACTCCCTATGAAAATGATGCCAGACTTTCTGCTGGCTTCCTAAGCTTCTGTGGCCATTTTATCATGGCCCAGTTTCTCCCTTGCTTAGGTGTCAATATTTAACCTTCAAGCTAATAATTTATAGGCAACCAAAAATTCTTCTTTAGCATTGCTCTAAGCAAAGAGAACATGCATTTCATGGTGAGATTTCAGATATTTTACTAGATGATGGAGGAAATACATCTTAACAAGGGATTCTATCAGAAGAAATTCCATCTTAGTCTACATCCATGCCAGCCTGAACAAGCCCGATCTCTTTTGATCTCAGAAGCTAAGCAGGGGCGAGTCTGGTTAGTACTTGGATGGGAGATCACCTAGGAAGACCAGGTGCTGTAGGAATAAAAAAAATAAATAAATAAAAAATAAGGGATTGTAAACTGGAAAGGTCCTTGCAATCTGTGAGGTCAGTCAAGAGTTGCCTCACCTAAAATAATTTTTAAAAAAAATTCATCTTAACACATGATTGATGGCTTCTTTTAATAACTTGTAAGGCCAGCTCTGACCTTAGTCTGTATTACTATCTGTTTCTAAAATTCTCTGCATTAGAACAGATTGATTCCAGGTATTTCAAAACATAACTACCCCTTCTTTTTTATGCTTATTAAAAACATCCTGAAATCTTCTAAGAGATAAAATGAAAATAACCTATAAAAATTACCTAGTCTATGTTTTACCTAGTTCATGGCTGTCTTCTAAAATAAGTACGTTATGTATTTCTGAAGAACGGTTTAATGAGAATGAGCTTGCTGTGTTTATATGGGTTCATGCCATCACAGTGGGAGTTTTAGCTTTTGGTTATCAGCAGGTTGTGGATGTTGACTCACATAATATATTTAAAGGCTATTGCCTCTGCTCAGAAGTCTGGAATTAACTGTTAAAGATGTAAACAGCAGAACATTAATGGTTCCTATGGTTTACAAATAATTTCTCAACTCAGCTTATTAGGCATTATAAGGCTGCATTACCTACATTACCGTAATGATTGCATTACCATCACATACTACCATATATAGAAGTTCTCTTCGAGAGCTAAAGCAATGCTATTTATTGTTTTAAAGTAATCTGTATATCTTTCTGAATATTTATGTTTTATCCTTATATATTTTTGTAATTATCTATATATGTCCATTAAGCCAAAAAAAGTATATAAATTAAGAATATACATACATACATATATGTACAAAATTTTGCCCAAACTCAAATATGTTTAAGGAATGGTAATTTTTCAATTTTGCCACAGTTCGTTCCTGGAAAAAATATTTTAAACTGTGTTAATAATAGATTACAGCATTTTTCCATAGATATATGCTCTTGAAAAGAAAATTTGTACTGCTAGATATTAATCAAAGGTAATGGTTTGAAATATTGAAGGTAGACACTAAGAGATTTTCTAATTTCTCAAATGTTTTATAAAAATTTCAGTCTCTGCTTACCTTGCCAGATTATTGAGTATCCAATAAGTGAGATAATTTATGTGGCAATAATTTATATAAATTTATAGTTTTGATAAGTGGACATATATTTCTACACATGGTGAATATTTATAGAAGCCTTACATGGTCTACAGGCATAGTCTAAGATTTTATTCTGTTGTAATGAAATCATTGGAAGATACTCATTTGCAGGGACTTAAGCACATTTAGATCAAACTTAAAAATCATTAAAGCCACTAAATTAATCCATTAACACTTAGTCTAGAAACATTTATGTTCATCAACAACAGTGACTTTTGGGGCTTCAGATAACATGTAATCTGGGTTATTGAAACACAAATGAGTAACAGTTACATTATGACAAGGTATCTTGTGAGTGTCTTAATCCATTAAAAATAAATAAATAAATCGAAACTCCTGAAGATTATCACTGACTAAAAAAAAAAAAAATGAATTTTAATGTCCTCACAAAAGACATCCTTGCATAATACAACATCATGGATGAGCTGTACTGTTATAAATATAAAAATGTACAGCACCAGCATTAAAATTCACTTGTCATTATAGATTGACCCAACCAACAAAAATATACCAGCTATAATAAACATTAAATGTTTAAAGAAATATAATTAACTGTGTAAATAAAGATGGATGCAAAGAATCCTGTTACCAATTATTAAATTAAGAAATGAATAGCTATAGATAGTTCAAGCTGCTTTAGAAAGCTTTCTAAAGGAAGTTTGTTCTTTGTAATAGCTTTCTCCAAAGTACAGCATTCAAAATCATTCTATTGAGTTTTAAGTCTTTACTTAAAACTAGATGTATAATAATAAGTACTTATTTTAGATGGGTATGTTAGTGGTAGTGGGTTTCACAATGAATAGCAATTTCAAAGGGCTGACCCAGCATCTTTTCTTCTTTTTCTATCTTTCACTTTATTCATCCCTATAGATTATAGATCATTAATACAAAGCAATGTTAGCAATAAGCTCTTTCTTTAACCTTTCATAACCATAACCAGTTCTGCCAACATGTCATTTTGGTCTAGCAGCCTTGAGAAGAAAAATTTAGACAGGCAACCATATTAAGACTAGAGAGACTTGCTCCTGACCCTTTCTCTTGCTCTGTCTCCATTTCTATGAAAGGAATAAAGCCATTTTCAATAGAACTACTTTTTGAACACAAAATTTGTTCTCCAATAATATATGTAAAAGCATGAACTTAGTTAAGATCAGAAAGAAATACATATTAAAACAATCTCGTGATGAAATAGCACACTAATCACATTGACCAGCTTAAAACCGGTTCTGCTCCTTTAAAGCAGATTGGTGAATAATACAATTCTTGAGCTGTTTTATAGAGACAGCACTGTGCATGTGCCACTTCTGTCTTTGGTATGAACCCAGAATCAAAAACCTTTTAGTCTACAGAACTCAAATAACAGAGGTGTGGCCAATGGAGTCCTTTACAAAATGAGAGCTCCTGCAATAAGGAAGATCCAGTGCCTAGACCAAATATGGACGAATATAGAACTGACCAATTGAACTGCCAGATTGGAATTCCTTTGTGCTTTCTCTTGCCCCTTGACCCTATACCATAAGTGGCCAAGTTCCAAACACTCCAATCAAAACTTGCCCCACTAGTACTACCAGGTATCAACTTGTTTTCCCTAACTCTTAAAATGTGTCCAGACCCCAGATTGGGGAGACAGATTTGAGCCATGCCTCCTGTCTCTCTGCAGGTTGATGTAACAATAAAAGCTTTTTCTTTTCTCCAAAGCTGGTGCCATAGTATTGGCTCCTATGTGCCTCTGGCAGTCGGCCCTTTCTCAGTTAGAATAGTACTTGACATATTGTTAACAAAACATTACAGTACTTCAGATGTCATTAGAAATGCCATTTATCACAGAAATTTAATATAAAACTTCAAAATTCCATCCCTATCTTCACTAGTGAAGAAGAAAAGCTTACATATTTGAGATTAGAGTGTTCATATTCCTCTGGTAATGAATAAAGTGATGAACAAGGAGACTTACACACTATCTGTAATACTTTATATATGGTGTAGGGTAGGAAAAATAATTTTCCTTCTACCTGTCATTATTCTTGGCTGAGACAGACCTCCTTCTGGAATAAAAGACAGGTTAACAAGAGAAAAACAAATAGATTTTAATAACATATATACCTCCTGTATATAAGGAAAATACCCAGGAAAAATTAATAAAATTCCCTGAAATGGCCCAAGCCATCACTTTAAATATCATCTCCAGCTAAAGACAAAAGAAAGATTGAGGGGGAGGGGCAGTTATAAGAGGTTATCAGGCAAAGCACAGTAAACAAGGGTAAGGTTTGAAATATAGATTTAAAGCTGTGCCTTTTCAATTGACAAATTTCTGAAGATTTAGAGTCGTCTTTCTCTTCCTGTTACAAAGAAGATGACAAATTTACGAATGGAGATTTCCTTTATAAGTGTAAATGTCCCTTTCAAGAGAGTAAATTCTATTCTGTTTTTAGAGATTCTTCTGTGTCTGCATTTTCTCAAAAATAATCAACTCCAAAGAATCTTTAGTGCAACGAGGAATATTTTGCGGTGGCATACCCTGCTACCCTTCAATGGTCATCATGTCTGTTTCAAAATTTCATTTCTTAAAACTGTCATTTGTATTTTATTGGTAATATTCTATTGTGTACTTAAAAGTTCTTGATTGATTTACCTTACTTTTTCATTTAGATATATTTGTTTGCTTTCTCCTTTCATAGCAGAGAGTGACTTCTCTATAATCCAGCAGTGTGGATAACTGGAAAACAGAATTAGACAAAAATGGATGTTAAAGGTAAAAATGTTTATCACCATATGGTGAAAGATTGATGAAGAAAGATGTTTCTCAAAATCTCAATGTTTCATCCACAGATTACTAATTACCTGATATATTCATTGAAAGACAACATTAGTATCTCTAGAATGTTAAAAAACAGAATTCGACTGAATATATTTTGAACATCTTATTGGCTTTGTTCAATGATGCATCATTTAGATATCATCTAATCTAACAGATAGAAAGAAGCTTTGAAGAACTGTACACAATGAAAGACTTTTATAGGCAGAAGGGAGTGGGAGCAAGGAAGTTAGTTATACTAGGCAAAAAAGTGGGTTGATTATGACAAGATTACTTTCCTTTAGGCACAGATCTATCAGGCAGATGACCTAACTAGTGTTGATCAGGCAGTTACTGATTGACTAGTTTAAGATTCCATTTCCTGAAGAGCCAAAACTATAATTAAGTTAGGTGATGTGGGGCTTAGCATAAGCAACTCCATTTTGAGCCTGTTGTCTTGTTTTTAATAATATAAAATTTTTGATTAAGATTTACATAGACATTAGAATAATACATTACAAATTATAAATTCTATAGATACAAATGAAGGAAATAAATCAAATTTTTATAATAGCTGTGTAAAATGACTTACTGATTTATAGAGCTCTTGAATTGCATTCAGAAACCATGTGTTACTGATGTGATTTGAAATATATTTGAAATATCATATTTTAATTTCTTCTTATATTATTTATGTAAGAAAAAAAAACGCTCTAAGGCATGGGAATTCTAAAGGCAGTGTCCATTAATTATAGCTTTCTAAGTTTCATAGGAGACCGAGAACACCCATACTGTGAAAATGTTGGCATTATAGAAGTACATTTTTGGAATCATATTAAAACTATCATTTTAGCTGTCAATATACAAAACTTCTGTAGAGAATTTTTATAAGAGTTCATTTGAGCCTAAAATGACAATAATTTCTGGGAAGCAAGATCTCAAATGCTTTGGAGAATAACAGTTTTGCAGCTTCTTTTCTGCATTTGAAATTAAGGAGAGAACATAAGGAAGATTGCATGAAGGTGGGAGAAAGCCAGGTGGGGATTGGATTACAGGACAGTTTCTCTTGAGGGTGCTTATTTTAAAGGTGAGTTAATCCTAGATACACAAAAACAATGGACAAGGCTTGCTTAAGGCAAAGATTTACCAAAGAAGTTATATGCCTGGGGCATGACTAATCTCCATGACCTGCCCAGTTATAAATACACACCCTTACTGCCAAGACATAGCTTTTACCCCAGCTTACTCCCTCTAAAACTCTGCTCCAACTTCTCTTGAGGACACACCTGAACATTTCCTTTGTGTTGGTTCCCTTATGCACAAGCTTAATAAGCCTTTGCCTCTTGCCTGAACTTTTCTTGTGGTGATCTTTCTTGACTTCCATCTGGGAGATGACAAAAATCCAGGACACTAGTAACAAGATCACCTCTGAGGTTTTTTTCTGTAGAATCCCCTTTTCATCCACACAGTTGTGAGTCAATGGCATTTACTGTGTACTGATTTATACTGGAAACCAACAGAAACCTTGTCATTAAAGTCTTAGTTGAAGTTAGCCAAATGATTTGGTTAAATGAACTAACTCAAATCCTATAAAATATGAAGCAGCAAGGTATATGGAAGTAAAGTTATACAAAAAGGATGCATAAACGTGTTAACATAATAATTGATTTGCATAGAAACAACTCAATTATCATTATAATTCTTAGTTTTATATGGTTCTAACAACTGCTATTCTTAGACAATCTTTTGGAGGAATGCAGAGAAGTTGCAGAGGGCTGCACGCATGGTCTGAAGTTTGTAAAACAGAACAATAATAATTTCTGACTTTTGCTTAAAAGATGTACCGATTCTGTAAATTTATAATGCATAAAACAAATGAACACATTCACTTTCTTACAACGCTGCAAAACACATTTGGTTTATTTTTTATCTTGTGATGCTGCTGTCCTGCACTGTGCTTTTCAATTTTGGAACGTAACTCAGAATCTCTCAACCCTAAGAACAACTGACCTAGCTGTTTGGAGAAACCCTTCCAGAAGCCTTTATACAAACCAAACACAGAGTGTATACTTAAGGAAATGGATGAAATGTAGGGAGGAGGCAAGATAATTAAAATGTTAATGGAGCCACATTCAGAGACTACAACGTGCTGATCAGCCCTGCAGGCAGGCCAGGAGGACACCTGCAGAACAAAGGAAGATTTCTTTGAGATTGCTAACAACCCATTTCCCGCACTTGTGGAAGGGGAAACAGGAACAATAGAGTCTTTAAGTGGCTGTCCTACACAAAATGAAATCATTCTTTCCCTATGGCTAAAACTATGGGAAACCTGTGGATTAAAGGCTGGGAACTGCCAGCAGGCCTTTCAGGCTACTGTACTCATCCCCTTCCCCTTCCTCACTGTATGTTCATATCAAAGGAAATGGGAACTAAAGAATGATATATAAACTGAATTCCCTGAACACTCAAGGTCCCTCTCAGTGCCTTTACTCTGTCTCTCTTTCACTGTCCCTATCACTCTGCCTCTGATAGGAGACCACACTCTGTCTATGAAGTGTTATCCCTTTTCTAATAAACTTTCCTTTTATTCCTTTTCTAATAAACTTCCATTTTGACTCCAACTTTGGAGTGTATTGTCTTGAATACTTCTTTGATTATTTCCTTTTTTACTTTGCATTTCTCTTTCAGAGGAGGGAGACCGATATATATGATACATGAGGAAAGTGATTTAATCTTATTCTATCAATCAATTTTAAAACTAAATTAATCTCACTAACTTTCTACTAATACAGGACAGGGCAAATTTCCCTGAGGTGGTGGTGGGAGACCAAGCCCTGCACCAAGAGAAGAAGAGGGTCCTTTGGCGGAGAGTGTAGAAAGATATATACTAATTGTGTGTGCATGTACTCATATGTGTATAAATATGATGCATACATCTGCAGATATTGTGCCAGGCTGCCCCTTTCTGACCATTTCCTGCTCTAATCGAGTTAGTTCCTGACTGCATTTCCCATTCCCCAGGACTCTCTGGCTGATGCAGCACTCCGAAACACGCTTAAATGATTAAGCCAATTTCCTTGTAGTTTGGTAGCCAATCAATGTTCTCCTTATGTTCTCCTTCCTTATATGGAATATCTATAGCTGTGTAGGAATGTACAAGATGGTCTAAAACTGCATGCCATGTTACAATCAGGGCTCAGCCTTAGGATAAGAACTTGCTGAGCCGTTGCAGGCATCAATAAATGCTGCTTCCTGATTATAGCCTCCGAGTCCCGTCTCTCCGTTCGAGGATCCCGCAACAATATATAAAATACACATATACTAATTGGAACACAAAAGAAGTTTTTTAACCCAGTGATTATACAGCTACAGAAAGATATCCGATCGCAGAATCACTCAGTGATCATTTTAATAAATACATTTTTTTTTTCTATGCTCAGTTACAAAAAAAAATCATCAACCAGTGCCTGGTATACTCCAGAACTGACAAAATAGATTAGACTCATACCAGGAGAAAAAGGAAATAGAGGTATCAAAGGCATGTTCTGGAGAGGCAATATGAATCGAATTTGAAATTTTCCATCATGATAGCATCAGTATCTCCTAAAATGTTTGAAAGTTTAATGATGCTTTCTTTAACAAGAAGGAACTTATTAGCTTTCATCCAAAGTGTGAGGAATGGAATAGAACCTGCCTCTAGATTAAGGATAAGAAAATAGAAGGCAAAGCAACCATCAGTTCATTAGAGGAGGGCAATAAAATCACTAAAACCTCTGTGAATAGCTTCCTTCAAATAATTATGATGGTAAGAAATCTGGCTAATATGTAAGTCTATGTTCTAATGCAAATGAGTTAACAGAATAATTTTTTGTAAAATTCAATGGAGGGGATTTCAAGACAATATTGAATCAGGAATACAAGATGAACTGTTAGAATTCAGAATTTTATTGTTAAAGGTAGAAGAGGCTCTAGAATAATTGACTATTTTGATCTTTGTGGTAAGTCCCTATTTCTGTGAATCATCAGTTTAATGATATTTTTCTAACCAAAGCGTATTATATTATAAAATATAAATTAAAATTCTCATACCTATGGCTTCCTTAAAAAGAAAACCTAATGAAAAGGTAAAGTCAGAGTAATTTAATTCAGTTGACACAAAAGGAAAAAAAAATAGATGTCATATGTGAAAAAGAGAATAGGAAATTTGTGATATAATAGCAAAGTGCTAGAATCCAGATGCTATGGTAGCAAAGGTCAGGAGTAACAAGTTTTCAATTTCTGAGTTAATTCTGTAATAAGCTATATTCATTAGCACTCAATACTCTACAGATACTTAATTATAACATCTAGATTGACTTTAAATGAATGGTTTTCATTAATTAGAGAGCATCCCCATCTCCTTTCTGATCATTGAAAAAATGTTTTTAATAAAGCACCTGAAGTAGACTGGTCATAGTTATTCTTTGAATGATGGCTTAGCACACTTAAGTCATGAAGGGCTTTGGAAACTAGAAATATGAAAAAAGAGAATATGTTAACCAAAAAATGCAAATAATTTATTTTGTAATTATAAATACTAAATATAATACATTCTCTGTATAATTTATAAGCACATATTTGAACGGCATTTATCATATGCCCTCATGTGGTTTTACATCCAAATTAAGTAACTTTGATTTGGTTAGAACAAAATTTAAGTAACAGGTCTTATTCATGGTATCACCATGGACACTCATAAAGTTGCAAAACAACTGGCATTACTTTTATGATTATGAAAGTAGTACATACTCATCTAGACTATATCTAAATTAAACAACTTAGAAGTTACAGAAAAATATACAGGAAAATTTCACTATAATGCTACCTTTCTAAGATACCCACTGTTAATATTTTAGCATTTTGGATTATCCTTGCCTATCCATAAACGCCTACCTGTTTATACAGTGCCTATGGACAAAAACGGATATTGAATTAAAAAATATACGTGTGTGTAAACAAACTTATTCCTCAAATTTTTATGGAATGCTCCTCCCACCCCTTATCCCCACTCCTCTACAAAGATACATGCCATCTTTTAATGAGGTGAGCATTTTGTTTCCCACACCCCAAATATTTTATGTCAGGAAGTGGGGTCAGCTTCCTCTTTAAACTCCATCAACTCTTCCAGACTATTTTACCTCCATCCTTATCTAAATTATCCTGCTGCATTTGATCTCAAGTCACCTGGCTCTACTGCCTTCTACAAATCTCATTCCTGGATTTAACCAACTCAGTTTTTATACTCCATTCACTTAATGACTAGCTCCATATTTATTCTGGTCTTCCTGCTAATTCCTGCCATACCTTGAATGACTACAATTTTTAGGACTCTCAAAGCAGTTCTTCAGTTTCTTAACTGTTAATGTTTGTTACCTATGTTCTACTTCACCACCAATTCCACAGCTGTATCATAGACCCTGTCTTCACCCAGAACTGCTCTACTTCTAACGTCATACATTCATACTGAAGAAGAGACCTGTTGGAACACCCATAGTAGAGGCCTTACCACGTCCCCAGCTTCACTTTTCCTTGCCCTATAGTTTAACAGTAGA
This sequence comes from Pteropus vampyrus, assembly GCF_000151845.1. Classification (NCBI taxonomy): domain Eukaryota; kingdom Metazoa; phylum Chordata; class Mammalia; order Chiroptera; family Pteropodidae; genus Pteropus; species Pteropus vampyrus. Next base: position 638,359 of record NW_011889448.1, on the reverse strand, counting down.
TTGTCCCCAGCGGCTTGGAACATCCCCTGTCATAGAAAGTTGCTCTGAAACTTATGATTAATGCCTTTATGCTTACTGATCACAAACTTCTGGTCTAGCAATTGTTCCAGACTACTCCAACCTCTGTTCCTGGGTTGCTAATGCCACTGGAGGACCACATTGCCATAGGAAGGGCTCTATAAAGCCCAACAGACACCATCCCCTAACTGTCATGCAGCCTCTGGAATAATGCCCAGATTTTTCCTTAAATACCCTAAGCCAGACTGAGAGAGGAAGGCAGTTTTGAAGGTGTTAACCTGCTGCCTTCTCAGATCACTGGTACTCTGATAGTAAACGCTTACTCTAAATATCCCAACTCCTGTGTCGGTCTATTGTCTGAACGGCACAGGCAGCACGAACCCTGGACTCGGTTGCCCTCCGATTTCAGTACTTCTGCCTTATGATCCCAAACACTTGCCTTCTCATTCTCACATCAGGAAATTCCCATTTTGCCTGTCCTCTGACCTATGGATCTCTCGTTTCCACCTCCGTTT
>NW_011889448.1:615882-637262 GCF_000151845.1 Pteropus vampyrus | reverse complement strand
TTAGCTCTCTCTAACTAGAAAGAAATGTCAGAGGTGAGGAAGCAGCATTCTTCCATTATACTGCTATAACTTGACTTCTGAGCAGCATTTGATACTATGACTATTCTCTCTTCAAACTCTCTGAGCTCCCACATACCATGCTGCTCTGGGTCTCCTCTCATCTCTCTGACTGCTCCTTCTGAGCATCCCTCATGAAATCTGCTTCCTCTACCTGTCCTTTTAAATTATTCACGTCAATGTGAATTCTCTCTTAGCTCCTTTTCTCTTCTCCCTTCCATGGTTGCAATTATAATCTGTGGCCTCTATCTCCAACCTAGATCCCTATTCAGAGATTCAGAAATCTATATTCAACTGCCTTCTGGATATCTTTCATTGGATTCCCATAGGCACCTCAACAATAACAAAACAAACTGAAATCCCCTTTCCGAAGAAATCATTTTCTTCTTCCAAATGCCCCATCTCTGTTTTGGTACCTATCATCCATCCCAGTATCCAATCCAGAAACCTGAGTGCCATCCTCAACTATGTTTTCTCTCTCTCACACTCTACTTCCAGTTCACCAATTCCCATCCCTTTTGTATCCTAAATATCTATCAAATATATTCACTTCTCTCCCTCTCCACTGTAACTACCCACATTAAGGCAGCCATAATATCTTCCCAGAATCACCACAGAGGCCTCTAAACTGTTCTGTTGTCTACAATGGTCCCCTCTTTCCCACGTCACCATTGACACTGTGGCCACAATGATCCTTCTAAATTGAAAATCCAATCTTATTATTCCCAGGGCTAAAATATGTCCATAAACCCCACTGCTATAGGATGAAGTCTACAAGGCCCGTGTGGCATGGCCCCAGCCAATAATGTCATTCTGATTTCTGTATATCTTTCCCTCCATGTCAAAGCCACATTATAGTTCTTTGAGTTCTTTGAGCACCTATGTTTTTGCTGATGGGCTTTCTTATAACTGGGGAATTTTCCCCTACCATAACCTACACACATACAGGAAATCCATGCCTCTGCATGTAGGGGTTTTAGGTTTCCCTGGTGTACCCTCACAGCTCTGCAGTTCTCCCGTCATATCCCTTAACCACATTGTCACTTAACCTTCCTATTATCCATATCCATTCTAGCTATCGATATCTATAAGGTCAGTGAGAACAGGAATGATGTCTCTCTTTTTCACCATTATATCCCATTATATCCACAGTGATTAGCACAGTACCTGACATATAAAAGGTATTCAATCAAAACTACAAACTGGATAGTCAGAATTATGGACCTGCAGGAAGGCATATCTTAGCAATTACAGTTTTACAAACATTGTCAAAATTAAAAGGATTTTTCTGACTAATCTTAATATTGTATCCTAATATACTAGAGAGGAAGATTTCATATAGCATAACATAGTGGTAAGAGCAGTAGATGAAGAGTTACAAAATCTGAATGGAAAATCTTTTGTGTGCTAAACATCACCAATTCGCCATATAATTTTCTCTCTTATCTCTTAGAGCCTCACGTTTCTCACTTGTTATTAAAACAAAATATGTGCATTGCTAGGGAGGATGGCAGGATATTAATAATGTTCAGTTTATTTATTTGAAAGCTTTTGTGAGGACACACACTGTAAATACTTGAAAGGTGCCATTACTATTTTTATTACTATTGCTGTTATCACTGTTATTGTTTTTTTACTGTTTCATTTTTTTTTACATAAGATCTTTCCACAAAAACAAATGAGAAACTGTGATACAATAAATAATATTTCTATATGAGTAAAATCTGTTGGGCAAGAAGTCTATGGGTTAAAATAATGTATCCATTTGCGGAAATATTTCTAAAAATAGACATTATGATTCTAAAAATTTTACAATATCTTTAGAAATATGCGTAATAATAATTGCTAATATATATTTAGTGTTTTCGTGGTATACGATGCTCTACTATTTGCCTTACATTCATTGTTTCACTTAGTCCTCCCCAAAACTCTGAATTAGATAACCTTATTGAGCCTACTTAAAAATGAAGAAACCGCATCCTACAGAAGTTTAGAAGCTTACTCTTGTAGCTACTGTGATCTAGCTGGATAGATGATAGCCTGTCTTGTAGAGAGATGGCTGTGTGCATGTGTGTGTGTCTATATTGTGATTAAATCATATTTTGATCTTGAAAAAAATGCTGTTAACTGAGATATGCTCTTTTTCAGCTAAAGTGTTTCATTTGGCTATAAAGTTATTTTGAATCTGAAACTGTTGTTGCCTCTATCATGTCTACAGCTAAAGTTTTATTTTGACTAAGTAAGAATGTTAAGAGTTTTCAAGATGTTTTAAATGTAGTTGAAAATAAAAGTATTTTAAGGGAGATGTTTCTACATACTAGTCTGATGATAAAAAAAAAATTAAGCTGTTTTGTTTGTTAAACTTCTTCTGTTTCCTGGGCATTTCTATTAGATCATTGAAAAATATATATTCTTTTTAAGATACAGTTAATTTACTCAAAATTCTTCTTAGAGAACATAAATAAGTAAAAAAGGATCTATTTGTCTACATATGAGTAGTAATAACAGAATACTTTACAATATTCAAAGAACCTTATTTGACCAAGATTTATCAGTACTTAGGTGTGGATATATTAAATGAAAGTTCGAATTTGGATGAAAATAAAACATCAAAGAAAGAAGATGATGGCTCTAAGGAAGAGGTGGAGAAGAAGGACAAAAAGGCATATAATTTCTTTCAGAAGCCTGTAAATGCAGCTTAGTCCTATTTCAATCACTTCAACTGGTCCCAGGGACTCCATTCCCTTCCTATTCCCGAGACAATAGGAGGGTGAATATCACATCATTCTCTAAATCCTTTGTTTTGTATCATATAATAAAATATAATGCAATCTTAAGAGAGCAAAAATTTGCAAATATGAATTGTTTAGTACACATGTAGTTTTGATTTTTTCTAAACATCTGATGATTTAGGCAAGCACTCGAAAACTCTGAACTTCAGTTTCCTCACTTGTGAAATGAGAAAGTTGAACTTGAGCTAAGAAGAGTCCATTTAAATATGCAAAATTTAGAAGCTATACATTTCTGTATAAATAAAATATCAACCTTAGATCTAGGACATAGTTACATAGACACATAGTGGTATTAATGAATAGAGAAGACTTACTTTGCTTTGACATTATCTATTTTTTGACAATACATTTGCCTTACTTCGTTCATGTGTTATTTTATTACTCAGCATGTGAAAACTAATTAAATTGCATTGGCTATATCAAGCCATGTATATTTGTTGTTGATTTAAACAGGAATTTAGGCCTGTTGATAGTTAAAACATAGCAGGTGTGGTGGGTCGTCTGTGATTCTCTACCATCATTCTCATCACTAAAGTAACTTGCTGGCGCAATAGAGGTGAGTCTTGATTACTGTAAATGAAGGGCTGTATTTAGAGTTTCTGCATTTATATTCAAGAGCAAGCTCGATTGAACTACTTCCATATGTTTTCTATATACCATTCTTTTCAGTTTTTGAGTAAGACAAACCTAGCTCCATAGAATTAATTAGGCAATATTTCAAGTTTCTATACAGTGGGAAATTAATATAGCAGATATCTTGACAATTTAAAGACCTGGTCACAAAATAACCTTGATTTTTTTTTTGGGGGGGGGAATTAATTCTAACTTCAATTATCTGTTTGATTTATTGAAAATTTTACTTATTTTAAGTAAATTTTAATAACTTACTTTCATTTTGGAGGAATCATTCATTGGGCAGTCAAAATTCATTTTCCAACAGTTGTGACAAACAGTCTTATTTTAAAAATATTTGTGCAGTTATGTTATATATAGTATATATATAACATACACATACAATATAATATTATTCAGCCATAAGAAAGGAAATCCTGACATCTATGACAACATGGATGAACCTTGAGGACATTATGATAAATGAAACAAGCTAGATACATAAGGATAAACACTACATGAAGAATTTATAATGAAAAATCTAAAATAATCTAACCTATTAAAGTAGGAGTAAAATGGTGATTGCTAATCATTCTGGGGGAGAAGAAATATGAAGGTATTAGTCAAAGGGTACAAGATTTTTACAGAAGATGAATAAGTCCTAGATAACTTTTTCTGTGTACAACATAGTGCCTGTAATTAATAATATTTTATTATACTCTTAAAAACTTGCTAAAGGGTAGAACTTATGTTAAGTGTTCTTATCACACACAAAATAAAAAGAAAGAAAGAAAAAGTCAGGAGGAAACTTTGGGAGCTAAGGGATATGTTTATGGCATACATTGTGGTAATGATTTTATAAATGTACAGTTATCTTCAAAATCATCAAGTTGTATGCATTAAATACATCCAGCTTTTTGCATATCAATCATATCTCAATAAGTGGTTTTAAGAAAAAGAAATGGAATATTGAGATTTTCACAGAAATCCTTTTAGGTTCTAATTGTCTCATTCCTAGACAATACATGTACTCCAGAACTGCTTTTGTCAGTTCTTCTTGGCTAATAGTTTAGATAATAGGATATAGCTTGTCTTACCGAATTTGATTTTGTGTCATTTGATTATTTTTAGTTAAATTTGTTTATATTGTAAAGTTATAACTACAGTAAGTCTAATGAACACCTTTCACCATATATAGTTACAGATTTTTTTTTGTTATGATGAGAACTTTTAAGGTTTATTCTCTTCGTAACTTTCAAATATGCAATATACTATTTGTATTATTAACTATAGTCACTATTCAGTACATTACATTCTATGACTTTGTTGTTTTATAACTGGAAGTTTGTACCTTTTGACTCCATTCATTATTTTGCCCATCCCTCACTCCCTGTTTCTGGCAACCACCGATCTGTTCTCCATATCGATGAGTTTGGGTTTTCAAAATTTTCTTTGTTTGCTGTTTTAGATTCCACATATAAGTGAGATCAGACAGTATTCGTCTTTCTCTGATTTATTTTACTTATGCCCTCAAATTCTATCTATGTTGTCACAAATGGCAAGATGTCTTATTCACAGAGAAATGCATGCAGTTAGTTTTACCCACTTATTTAATGTTAATGAAATAGTGAAGTTGCAAATACTGTTAAATAATGGCCACTGAGTTACATATTTTTATTTGTTCTGTTTTGATATAGGCTCTAATTTCTAAATGCTGAATGGACGTAACTGTTATTTATCGGTATGTCATTTAGTCACAATGGAGGTAATAAATGTTGATATCTAGCCTACATGCTACTTGCTAAGTCAATAAATGTATTCAAAGCCATGCCTGCTTAGAGGAACAGATGGATTTTTCTTTACACAGATACCATCAGCTAAAACCATGTATATTCAGGACTATGATACGAAGGCTCTGTACAGGTTAGTGAAGTTCTGATAACGGAATCTAAAACAACTTTGAATACACTGAAAATTATTATCTTTGCCACTCTATCCCAAGTTAAGTCATTTTGCCTTCTGCTGGTGAATGTAATAAGCTTGTTAGCACAGCTTAGCATCTGATAGAGTATGGATAGTAGATTTTCATCAGAAACCTCTGTAGAATGTTTCACTTCATGTTTTTTATTTGAATAACCAGAACTAACTAAATCACCATTCTTGTTGACTCATAATTGTGAGATAGTATTTTCTTATACTTAGTAGTATTGGAAAGAAATTTTCCTCTACCCTTCTAGGTTCTTCTGGCCGGTCTAAGAACTAAATTGGCATGAGACAGAGTAACAAGAGAAAATTTGATTTAATTTTGTACATACAGGGATTCCATAAAAATACGGGGGTCCAAGGACAAATTGGGCAGTTGAGGCTTTATACTCCATCTTGAACTAAGGAGAAGAGGATAGTGGTTTAGGATTTCAAAGGGCAGGAAGGCAATTCACATGGAGATGGAAAACCAAACGTTTGGTAAACAAATGTTTGCTAGGCCATCTAACAATGGGACACACAGTGGACTCTGATCTCTAGACCCCCTACCACACCTGGCCCATATTCTTTGTACATATCTCTGGCTATAGCTCTATTCTGAGAACAGGCCCTTTATCTAAATTCTTTTAGGAAGTTAAAGAGCAGGTAACAAGAAAATTTTCCTGTCTTCTGTTTCTTAAAAATAATCAGCTTAAATTAATCCGTATGACAAAGAGATACATTTTTGGGATGGCAAATTTTGCTCCTCTATTTTTGAAATAGAGTATGTAAAAACAAACATTGACTATGTGGAGTGATCTACAAGCACAACGTATTTACCACCTAAGTAAATGAATATATTCCTTTTTGAGACTAACAATATCTTTCCTGTCACTGATATAAAGCCATTATTACTGTCATCACTATTTTTATAATAATGCTTTTTCCTACTATTTAAAATTATATTGAACTTATATTGTTTTAATTACCAAAATCGACAATCTTTGTGACTACTGAATGTACATTAAGTGACTTTTGGTGCTAAAATTTGGATTAAGAAACCACCCAGAATGTACAGCAACTGAAAAGTAGAGTGTGCATGACTCAAGGCAAAGCTTCCAGCATCCCATTCAACCCACACTCAAGTCAGAAATGATTATAAGAGATGGGACTGAGTGGGCATAGATCATTTCAATTCAGTAATGCCTTGAAGTACGAGATCTTTTTAGTTTTTATTTTTATATATCACATGCAGGGTAACAAGTATTTATCTCTTACTCAGTAACAATCAACAATGAAGTATGGGTGCTTAGATATTAGAATGATTATTATCTTTACTAGAGCCATTGATAGCATCCTTGTGTGCTTACAATATGATTGTCCTCACAAAAATCGATTCATCACAGATTTTGCAGAAAAATAAGTACAGGTAATATAAGATAAACCTGTAACTTCCCATCTAGAGATAGAAATCAAATAACTCTGACCTTTCTTTTATAGTTGGAATAAATCTCAGTGTCTCTCTCTCCCCCCGCTCTTCTCTCTCTTTTCTCTTGTCAATACTTTATTTTGACATAGGCTATGTAGTATATATTAGATAAAATTTGTTCATAACTGTTGCAATTATATTTTTTAATATCAATTTCATTTTATGTGTCATTAACATACATTTAACTATGTACTAATTAAAGAACCCAGGTGTGTTGACATGATGCCAGTTGAAGACACTATGGATTGCATTACAAAATAATTAGATAACTCAGAATTTTGTTCAGTAGACATTTTTAAATGTTATTTAATTACATTAAAATTGGGTCTTTATGAACATTTTTCCATGGCCAAAAACCAAATATAGTTCCAATAACAAAGTAAAAGTCCCCAAATCAAGTATGTAGCCAATACAACTATATCCTTTGCTCGTTTTATAGTATCAACACATAGAACTTTTAGAAAAATTACCGGAGATTTAGAATATACAAATAAAAGGACTTTTAAATATACGGCATCAGAATATTCAGTGGAGTCTAGCTTTAAAAATTAATCCTAAAATGTATCTTCATGTAAATAGAATGGTTTCTGTAATTTAAATATGCCTGTTGGACTTAGTAGGTACTGATGTGAGAATTAGTGCAAGACCAGAACCTATAATAATTTAACTCAAAGTATGCACCATAGACTTTAGCCATAGAATCACTTGAGAATGCTTGTTAAAATGCAGTTCTGAGGCTTTACCCAGGATGGTCTAAATTAGAATTTCTGGGCTTATTACCTGGTAATTTCCTCTTTAACAATTTACCATTGTATTACTGTGCCCATTAAACCTTGAGAACCACTTTCCCCCCAGATGTGGCAGCATGAAGCAGCATTCTCTTTCTTTCTCCTCTTTCTCTCAGCATTCCTTCCTTATCCTCAGTTAGCCACTAATATTACTAGTGATTTTGCTGCTGATAATCTCCTTTAACCTGTGGTCATGTTCCAAATTTCATAGCAGGAGGGAAGATTATTATTTTTATTATAATAATTGTAGGAGAATTTTAATGTTACTTGGAAATAAGGTGTCATTGCTACTCATTAAATGAACTGAGACCATGAAATACTTGAAAAAAAAAGTGGATGCTTGACACTATTCTCTCAAGGTGATAGGCGGCAAAACACTATAGAAGCATCCTTTCAGCAGAAATTTTTAGAGCTGGGATATATTTTTGCTTAGACACAAGTGGAGTCAGAGCTGCATGCCAAGATATGATTGCTTAGAAGGATAGATTTTAATGATTGAAAACTTAGGAACTCTTGGTCATAAGTGTGTGGTAAGGAACCAAGTACTACCTACATCTAACAAATCTATTGTTGTTACATCATTCTCTCATCGTCTCTCACTTGCCTTAAATATACATTGGTATATTGTTTTAGCTGCTCTCCAACTTTTCGTCCCTATGCCTTCTAATTCTCCCCTCCAATTCTTCCTTCTAACAAAAATCCTTCTCTTAATTGCACCATTTTCTCTTGTTCTTGGTTTAATTTCATGTTGTTTTGGACAGTAGCATGCTGTGCAGGCTTGTAGCCTAGGAGCAATAGGCTGTACTATAGAGCCTAGGTGTGTGGTAGGCTATGCAACCTAGGTTTATGTAATTATACTCTACGTTCACATGACAAAATTGTCTAACGAAACATCTCTCAGAACATATCCCTGTCATTAAGTGGTACATGCTGCATACAGAAAAGACGATGAATGCAGAAAGAGTAGAAACGAAGAACTATAGGATTAAAGTAGAGCTGCCTGAATGTGAAAATATCCGAAATGAGCCCGATGGGATTTTTTACATGTGGGGGTAACAGGGAAATCATTTGAGGTAGAAAAATCAGTACAAGCAAAGAACAGGAGGTAAACTTGCATCCCATTTAAATGGCAGCTCAGAATATAGATTGATTAAATCATTTTGTAAATATGGGAAGTTATGAGAGATAAGATTTTAAAGGTCAGTTAAGACCAGATTATGGAGATTGTTCAAGAGTTTTTTTTCACTAACTCCTTAAGAAAGAATAGGATCAGAATTATATTTTAAGATAACTGATCCACTGGAAATAAGAAGGAAGAATTGGATGGGAGTTTATAGCAAGAAGTTCAATGACTATTGAATAACAGAACATATATTGATGTAGGCTTCATGGTAACACTGGAGATAGAAAAAACAAAGGTGGGCATGGTTATAAGTTCAGATTTATGGGACACCACCACTGATTGGATATAGAATTTGAAGGAGAGTCAAAGATGTGTTTGAGTTATCTGGAGTGAGTCATTAGAAGGAATAAAAGAAAGGAACTGACTTTGGACTGAAGATGATGAGCTCCATTTTGACTATGTTAAATTGGAGATAGAGCCATATGCAGTGACACTTTGAAAGGTGAGAATGATCTTGAAGTTATTGAGATGGGTCTGGGAGTCATTTGATAAACACCAAGAAAAGATTCTAGGATGAATATAAAGAGTGAGAATGGAAACATTGGAGAGGATAATTCTATGAAGAAGCAAAAAGAAAAGACAATGTGGTAGAAGTAGAGTGGGAATAGAAGAATAGTCTCATACAAGATAAAGAGACAATGTGTGAAAAAAAAACACAAGAACAGGCTGAGGAAGGTGACTATTATAAACAAAAACAATTGCATTAAAAATCCTGATCTTGGATTTATTTTGGATAACACTTAAAATTGTGGAACTAGATACAAAATAACGTAATATATGGTCTCTGCTGTTTGAAATCCAGTCAGAGAATTAATCATACACAGAAACAGCTAAATGTCATTCAGGGCTGTATATTTGTTAAGTCTCTAAAGCAAGTAATAGAAATGATAAACACTAAAGAAATCTATAGAATGGAGATGGTCAATTTTAATGGAAATGCTCGGATGATGTCTCTTGAAGAGAAGGGGTGGGGAGTCCTTCTAAAAAGAAACAAATAGTTTGGAATGTCAAAGAATAACTCATAGACCTACAGTTATTTTAAGCACACTGTTTACTTGAATACAAGAAAAACAAATTGTTAAAATATCAGCCTTGAAGAGTCATGAGAGATGAAAGAACTGGGGACTGTGTAATAAAATCAGAATTTGATCTGGCAGACCTGAAAACTAACTGAAATGTCTTAGCCCTGGGCCTACTGTGGACTTGCCAAGAGCAAAAGATATCAGAAGGTATTAGGCAATCAATCACAGTTTGGAGAAATTTGAGAGCTATCTATCCACCTACCTATCTATCTAATCTATCTGTCTGTCTGTCTGTCTAATCTCCATTCTGTGTTTAAAAATTCATAATATGTGGTAATGTATTCTAAGTGTGGTGAAATTTTAAAAATATTTTCATTTTAATAAATTGATATCTGCTCATGTGAATTAGGGTCCTTTTTAATTCTTGCCAGTGCTTGCTCTTATATACTCATCCTTCTGTTCCCAAATCGTTGCATTGTATGTATGTGCTTAAACCCTTTTAGTATTAACACTATTGTTAACATTTTTCACTTATCAACATTTTCTTAGACCTCAGTGACAGCACCTTCTTCAGTAGATCATGGCTACAATAAAGTGTCTTCTATGTGATTCTTTTGGACCCTTTGCTTCAATTGTTATATTGGATTGCTAACAGAAATTTTGTCATCCTGCAGTCACTTAGAGGTTCTGAAAGCAACAGACCATTCTGTATCATTAAGGGGAATTTCTAACAAGACTAAGTACTTTCATTTCAATATACTCCTAGCAAACTCTGGCAACTGAGGCATTCTGAACTGTCTCTTTAAAGAACCACAGTTCTATAAAATAAAGTATTATTTATTTTATGCTTATTTTGACATTTTTGATGAAATAATGACTGTAGTTCTTATGAATGAAAAATACTGCTATTTTGCTATTTTATTTAGAAGAGCAGAGTTTTAAGTACTTGAAAACATTTATGTTTAATTTTATGTGCCATCTAAAGATGCCTCTGACTTTCTGGGTGAAATTTAAGTGTTCATTTTGTAATAGTTTGTTACAGTAAAGAATATTCAATAAATCTATGGGACATTGTGATGGCCTTTTAGTAATTTTATGTTTTCTTAAAATTAATGTGGTATTGAAGTTTTAAATCTGTATACATTGAGTTCTTTCAAATCTAATTTTCAATTTCATTGAACCATAAAGCAATCAGTATTTACAAAGAATTTTGTATTTCTGCGGAGGTTACAAATTATTTCTTTAAGTTTCAGCATTAAGTATTTATCATTGATGTTGCAATGGGCTGTTGTTATCACTGATGTAACAAGATTAGAATATACATGGGCAATAGAAATAGGGTAATCTGACATTGCTGCATTATGTTTACACTTTTATTTCAGTAGTGTGACCATCAGTCAATGATGGATGGTGCAATTAGTGTGAAGCTCAGTACTAAATTCAGAAAAGTGACAAAGAGACAAAATGAATGTAAGACCAGAAAGGCAAACCATCTCCAGTGGACTAGAGGCATGGTTCATTAAGTCTTGATGAACAAGGTAATAATCATGTGTCCTGGAAAATGGAGGATGCAAAAATAAACTAACTGCCAGACTCTATTCTCTCTCTTATAATCATACTTTCAGAATGAGGTATATATGTCATTCTGGACTAAAGCGGAGGTAGAGATCTATGACTTCAGTGGGAAGTAAGGCAATTTACAGGGAGATACAAACAGTTACTGTTTAGTAAACAAAAGCCTGCTGGGTCATTGAGACAACAGGTCACACAGAGGACTTTGTTCGAGCAGGGCCTTGCAAGTTTCTCCATCTGTCATACCAGTTCATATTATACTACAGTTATTTGATATTGATTATATAAGACATATTTGGAAATATAAAGATTTTATTTTCCTTTCATTGATAATTTTAAGTACAATGACCTCAAAATCAAATTTACATATGTGGTTATATAAGAAGTCTTCAAAAGGCTATATTTAATACTTTAAAATAGTAAAATATTTAAAACATTTACAAATGTTAAGATATTAAAAAATACTTTAAAATGCAAGAACTAATGTATAAATAATGGAAAATATAAGTCAAAATTATAAGGATTTGCTTAGGTACCTGGGAAACCCAGAAGTAGTAAATGAAAACCTACTAGAACTCAGAATAGAACTTAGTGACGTTGCCATTTATTAAACGGTCTGATAAAAATCAATAGCTCTCCTATATGTCAGCAATAAATGGGTAATTTAATAAAAATTACTACTTCAATAGCAAAACTATATAAAAATAACTAGAACAAGCTTAATAAGATATGGACAAATACTACATGACGAAAACAAAATAACTTTCATATTGCTATAAAAGAAAACTTAAATGGAAACGCACAAAATATTTCATGTGGGTAAACTCAAATGTATACATGTCAGTTGTCTCCAAGTTAATTTAGAAAATTTATGAAATATAATACAAATAGCAGTTTTAAGGAAGCTGATGAGATAATTTTAAATTTGACTTGAAAAATAGGTGGTGACACCAGACAACATTGAGAGTAAACAAATTGTGGAGGGGCAGCAACTTATTAAAACATGATTAAAATATGTTATCAAGTGAAAATGATTTAAAACTTTTGCATGAGTAGACACAAAAATAGAACATAATTGAAAACTCCAAGCAATAGAAGTCCATATAATAGAATTTAAACATCTTAGTGCTTCTCTCTGAAATAAACTTTTAAGAACAGTGATATTTTTCTAATGGTGATAGAAGTTTTATTGCTTGTAACATCCATTGCAAACAGGAAAATAGGGAATGAGGTGGACAACCAACCACCGTATTCCAGGATGATGTGGAAAATGTGAAAATTTTATATCATTGGGTGAGTTCTTATGTATTTATTTTGGTTTTATTATCTATGATACTTTAGTCTGGGAAATTGTGGGTTCCTTCCATCAATCCCAGACATTAGGTCATTGCATATGTATTCTTACAATATTTAGATTTTACTCAAAATGCTTAAAAAGTATATCCCAAATGTCCTTCAGTTCTCTAATGGGAGTCAGACCCAGGACTATCTACAAGAGGACAAATAAAAGATATTCTACAGCCTTATGTAAGGAAAGCATATCTGGATAAGCCAAAATAAAACAGAGGTGACCTTATAATCTCCTCAATACAGTTTGCTCTAATTTAGATTGAATATTCAACAAACCCATGATTAATAATAATAACCAACATTTGTTGGTATCAGGAAAAGACTAAGCATTTTACATATATTTGTTTCATTTAGTCCCCACAACAAACAGCATGATCAGATTATTATTATTATTATCATCATCAAAAATATAGAAAAAGTGAAGCACAGAGAGTTTAAGTTACTTTCCTGAAAACATACAATGAATAAAGAGCATACCTGGGATTTAAAGTCAGGCAGTTTGACTCGAGAGCCCATGATTTTTATCATCGTGGGTAACTGCTTCCTTGTAATATTAATGTTAGAATTCCTTAACTTAGATCTCTGAAGTTCTCATAAACTCTCTTCCAGATAGCCAGGTAGACCTCTCATTTCTTGTTGCATCTTGCAGCAGTGCTTTTCAAACTTGAAACAATATATCACCTGGAAAATTAAAATCATTACAGATGCCTGAGACCTATTCCAAACCAAGTGAGATTGGATCTGTAGGATGTGTTTTTAAAAGCTGTCCCAGTGATTCTGATGCACAGTGGGGGGTTGCAAACCACTGACTTATGCAAATATAGAAATAGGGATAAAATTAAGTCGTTATTTCTCAGATATCTTGTAAGATAATTTATGTACACTATAAATGGCATAAATGTATATGTTTTATATTTGTAATATTATATACTTCTTATCTGTTTTTTATTAATTTCCCATGATATACATAGACCTAAACATTTGTTTTAATTTTGGTAAGATTATATACCCATTAAGGCAGCCCCAAATGATCTCCTCCTCCCCTAATCTTCTATAGTAATTATTGTCGTTACTATTTAGGAGCTAATTATGTAAGGTTTTCTTTTTAAAACAACTCTTCTGTTTCAACTTAGAACAAATATTTTTGATAACTTTAAAAATTGGAAGAATAACTTTGAAAACACAATGCATACTCAATATTTAGAATTCAAAGATGGCAGAAAAGAAGAAGAATGTGAAAAATCTTACCATGCATGATTAATCAACTTTTAATACTCAGTGAACACCATTACAGGCTTTTCCTCTGCTTATATATGGAAGGGTAGATAGATGGAAACCTAGATTTCTTTTGCTTTTTTTTTTCAGCTTTACTAAGATATAATTAACATATAACATTGTCTGAGTGTAAAGAATATAACATGATTTGGTACACATTGTGAAATGATTGCCATAATAAGGTTAGTCAGTACATCCATCACCTCACATAAGTATTATGCGCACGTGTGTGTGTGTGTGTGTGTGTGTGTGTGTGTGTGTGTGTGTGTGTGTGGTGGGAATATTCAAGATTTAGTCTCTTAGCAACTTTTAACTATATAATATAGTATTGTTAATTATAGTCACCATGCTCCCAGGCCCTGGCAACCACCATTCTATTCTGTTTTTATAAGTTTGGCTTTTTTTTTTTTTTTAGTTTCTACATATAAATGAGATCATACAGTATTCATCTTTCTCTGTTTGACTTATTTCACTTAGCATAATGCCCTCAAGTTCCCTCAATGTTGCTGTAAATGGGAATGATAGTACTGAGCAAAGATAAAAGATGGCAAATGTCAATGGTTCTCAAACTTGGATGTCTACAGAATTGTTTGTGATATTTCTTAAAAATGAAGATTCTTATAATATATCCAAAACTTCAGTGGAAGTAGGTATTTGTAATTTTTTCAATAGTAATCTAGGTAATTCTCATGTGGATGGGTGTCAGACCACATGAAATCAACCTCAAGGAAGAAGAAAAATTGTACTGGGTAGTGAAAAGAATGCTGTCTTCCAACTGTCTTTACCTGATTGATCTGTACTCAGGAGAGATATGGGAAAATGTTATCTTTGGCAGAGAGCTGGATTTCAGTTAACTATAGTTTTTGAAAAAAAAAATGTTTCCTAGGTTTCAACATAATGTGTCTCCAAGAAACTTGAATTTTAGTAATTCGAACATCATCTTCAAGGTTTTTACTTACTTCTTTGTGTCTTTATGTTTCTCACTCCTCTACCAGTGAGGATAGTAACATCCTTGGTGGAGTTAATGGTGAACTGGCCATTCTGAAAATACTATCCCAAGGTCAAAGCATTAGAGCCCACTTCACCCTCCTCCCCAACTGCCACTTTGTGCTGAGGATTCTTCACGTCCCAATTTGATCCCCAAAAATATTGGGTTTGGTTAACCTGAATGTTTACATGTCTCTTTTTAAGACACACTTTTTATCCGGTCAAATTTTCATGGTATATTGTTTTTTTTAAACTTTGTGTATCCATTGGTATTGATGTTTCTTTTTTAAAATTCTATATGCCATAAGCCTAGAATGGAGAGAAAATATATGTTTCTACAGAGTTGAAGATTTATGAAAAAATTTCACTTATATTTAGGATCCTAGTATAACAGCCAGTCTTGGGAAATTAGAGAGAACTCCAGAGCTTTAGCTAAATCCAGAGGTAAGTATTTGCATTTCAACAGAAAATAAGATCTTGGAAACATCTTTAGGTTGTACAGTCTTGGAACATCAGAGCTTATCTGGTCCTTGGAAAGATGTATTTACATTCCAAAAGGATAGAGTGAGAACTCTTGTTTTTTTTCCATCCCATCTCTGTAGAGTAAAATCAGGAGGGGAGGAGAAGGTAGCTGTTTCTTGCTCCTGAATATAAGCAGAAAAAAATCCAATTTTCTTCATTCCTCACCTATTATAATGACGTCAAAGTTTATAAGCATTTGACCTAACTTTCATGTTATCTCAGGAGTAAAAATGAAGGTGTGACAAACAATGTAGTCATTATTTGCATTTAAGCAAATTTGCATTTTAAGCGAAGGATAAAATATGTCTGAACCAGGACACATCATGTGAGCTTTCAGGATGAAATTACTAAAGATGATTATTAAAAGTACAATAGTGAGTTTTATTCTCATTATTTCATTGTGTATGTGTGTGTTTGTGTATGTGTATGTGTACATGACTAAATAGTCCTGAAAAATGCTGCACAATTGACTATTATGGAAGTTCTTTGTGACATTGTATTTAACATGGATATACAAGTGAGTGCCTTTATAACATTCATTCTATAAACATTTTATGAGATTCTTTGGTACTTAACTCCTTTGTATTATTGCTTTGTTCATACATTTTTAATGTCTGAATTGAAAAAGAATTTTCATGGGCTATTACTACAGAGTGGAAATTGAAATAAGATTCCATATAAATCTACTGCATTAAAAAAATTTGTATTAGTATATATACCCAAGTGAGCATAATTAGAAAGTAGTCTTAGTGAGAGGTTCAGGTTTCATAAGCTGGGAGAATGAAGGTTGAGTACTTTATTAACATTACCCATACTCTAAGAATAAATTTAAAAAGCAGAATGGCATTCGTATAGATGTCGTAATATAATTTTTTATTTTAGTAGCAAAAAAAGTTTTTTTTATTTTTGTTGGTTTTAAAGTAAGTATGGCAATCTAAATAGTAATTGCATATTTTGTTTCATTAGGGCCTCTTTTTTATAATCCTTTGTACTAAGACTATTATTTACATTCTTTCATATTGGTATATTTGTAAAGATAAACTATATCAACTGTAAATCAGGTTATTTGGAAGAATTTCAATGTTAGAATTCCCTTGAATGAAATGAATTATTTACCTTTCCCTGTGATTGGATAAATTCCACAAGATGTAAGAGATATGGTTAAACCACACCCATGCCTTCAAAAGATCTTTACAGACTAATAGTGACAAGACATAAAAAAGGGTTGATGCAAGGCAGTCAGTGAATGCCACAATCTACAGAGAAACAATGTATTATGAGACTCAAAGTAGCTAGAGGTCACTCTGATAAAGAAATCAGGAAAAATTGCATGAGATGTCATTGTTTAAGATGGCCCTTGAAAGTTTAGGTGTTGCAAAGAAGCTTAAAATATCTTTGGTTAAAAAATATAATTTGCTATACATTGTAAATCTCTTTTACTTTTTAATTTCCTCAGATATGTTGACTCTATGTTCATTTTATTATGTAGTCCAAAAATAGCGAATGCACACTAGATAACATGTAGCGGAGATATCTAAGTTTTGATGAATGGAGACATTGATGGTTAATTTAGCAGATCGTTACCAAGCTTCTACCAGCCAGTTCCAATGCCCTAACTTCATTAGGCCAAATTTTCCAACCATATTAAATGGTGGAATAAGTTTTAAATTATTACTCTTAAACTAACTTCCCCACTTAGCAAATTTCAAGTACACAATACAGTATTGTTAACTATAGACATATTGCTGTACATTAGATCTCCAGAATTTATTCATTTTGGATAATGGAAACTTTGTACTCCTTAATCAACCTCTCCTCATTTCTCTCTCCCATTCCTTACCCCACCCTTGTCCCTGGCAAGTACCATTCTACTCTCTGCTTCTATGAGATTGACTATTTTAGACTTTACCTTGAAAATAGGAACTAGCTGGTTGCATTGCTGTGCCATTGTTATGTTCTATTATAAAATCCTGACAGCAGGAATATACTGTTATTATATAGTCACAATTTCATGGAATAGCTATAAATGAAAGGAAAAATTTATGGGATTTTTTTTAATTCAGCATAGCAGATATATTTTATTCCCTTGTGCAGAGAGATGGATATCAGGAAAACAAAATTAACATTTATGGAGTTTATACTACACGCAATATTTCATGTTGTGAGGAGAGCTAAAGGTATATAGGTAAATATAATTTTGTGCTTCAAGGTTTTGTTTTTGCATAGTTTTTTGTCATTTATAACTGGTTAGTCATAAATAACTGGGTAGATGAGTAAAATGGTTTTAAAATAAGGAAATTCAATATGTTATATGGCATGAAACCAAGTGGTAGGCAGTTATGTAGATAGTTATCCAGTTTCTCAACAAAATGATCAAAAGCTAATTTTTGCACAGCCATTTTTGGCCTGCTGGCTTTATTTTAGCTATCTACATTGATAACTCCAAAATGGCTGCTGAAGTCCTCATGTAGCATCTTTATATAGTCAACCATAGGACAGAATGAGCAGCATCTTTTCTCGTGCTTCTCTTTTCCAGGAGGCAAATCTTTTCCAGTAGCCCCACAGCAATTCCCTTTGCACCCCACTGACCAAAACTGTATTCCATACTTATGGTTAAACCAGTGGAATGGAACACTACAAAAGTGGAATTCTTAGCAAGAAGAAAGGAGTTGGAAAGGCAATCAACAGAGTTTTCTTTGAGAATACAGTATGCGAATAGGTATTGCTAGATATAGTTGGAGACTAGAGTGAAATTTGTTGATATGAAGTTACAGCACAAAGTATCTACTATGAAGTTCTTGTTAGTAGAGGAAATCAGGGTCTATTTGATTTAACTGAGTTGGTCAAGCTCTTGCCACGGAATAGTAGGACTCGAATCGACTTTACCAGCTTTCTACTCGAACATTCTTTCTATTATGTTTTTTTCTCTATTTAAAAATTTTAATTCTCTGTTTTTACCAGTCTACTAGCAAACACTATCTTCAGAGGGTGAGGGGAAGACCTATATAATTGAAATGCTTTTTGATTAGATTTATTTATGAAGAGGAATTATTATGTTTTCAAAGATATTTCAGATAAAATTGTTTAACAGAAATATGATTTATTTTGATATTTGACTTTTTAAACCAATGAGTGACTATAAAGTGCAATTGCTTTTGTTTACATTCATTAAAATGCATCATAAAGAGTGTTATGAATGTTTTTTAATTTGAAGAGTTTTATCTGGTTCGTCACTGCATTGTCTTATTATCAAATATATTTTCCTTTGAAGTAAACATAACTTTTTTTATTTACCAAATTATTTTATTTTCATCCTTTTGTATATATTTTTTATATATGTGTTTTAAAATAATTTTTATATTGTTATCTATATTAATTTGTTGTGTCCACTGAAATGGAATTCAAAACTTTTATCATCACCAGACTTAAGTCCTGTTTGTTCTACCTGAATGCTATCTCTTGTTCCATTGCACCCATTTCCATCACTCTAGATTGATCTCTTTGGTTCACACCTTGTAGACTGGTCCAATATGCAAGGCCAAGCAGGACCACATTTCTCATTTTGAAGTTTAACTTCTTCTCTTAATGGTTTAAAAGTAAGTCTGAGAATCAAACTATGTAATACATTTTTAAATTTTTCTTCTTGTCTGAAGTAATCTCCCTACATCTGTTGTCTAATATTGTCTCTATTGATTAAATGTGAGATAGCAGAATACTGAGGAGATATTTTGGAATCAGGTGTATCTCTCACTCTTCCTTAAATCATACTGAATCAGCTTTCTACCTTTCCGAGGTCAGTCACCTCTCTTATTTCTTGCTAACAAGCCCCCAAGATCCTTCACTGGTAAACTTCACTGCCATTAATAAAATAAGAATGGATATAGCCTTCACTTCTTTTAAAGAAGAGTGTATGAGGAGGTGTGAATTAGTGGATTATCAGAAAAGATAGTGCCATTCTCCATCAACTGCTACTTAATATTAGTCAAGTATGTTACTTTCACATAACACTTTAGGTCTCCTTGGTTCTTGCACCATTTGTGTTTCCAAAGCCAGGCCTGAGTTATTTTCAGTTGGTAACTTGACTATGTGTCATTAAGACATAGCAGATCTTCATTTCAAGGAAATGCAAAGAGCACCCTGTACAGTGACAGAGTCGATGGAGCAATAGGTGGCAAAGTGTATATCTTTGAATTCTTGCTTCACATCAATCCCCATATTTCTTTGTCATAAAGAATTCTCCTCCAACACCTCCACTGTTTTCTAAAATATATTAGCGCTATATAGCCTAATAGAAAGAACACTTACTTTTTCTGATGTTGGACCTCTTTTTGACTATAATTTACATTCTGGCTATGTATTGTCCCTGATATTACTCCTCTGCATTTAAAAATTGTATCTCAAGTCCATTCCAACCCTTGTCTATAATTTATCTTGTTTATCAGTATAATTACCTTTTCTGCCTTATTATATTTTTCCTGGGAAAAGTACTTTCCCCAAACACTCCTGTCTAATCTGCCTGAATTGTTGCTTTTGTATGTCATTCCTTGTTCAGAAACAAAGTCCCTCATACTGGCCTTTAAACCCTCCAAAATATGACTCCTGCATCCCTTAGTCTCATTATTCTCTTCTTGTCTCTTTTCATATGCATAACCCAAATGGTACTTCTTTCCTGAACAAACATTATGCTTATTTATCTCTTTGCCTTATACCACATTCCCTTTCTGATAGAATACACTTTTTCCCTTGCCCCAAACACAACCCATTCAAAATTCTAACATTCCTCAATGCCCATCTCAAATGTCACTTCCTTCTTTGAGCTTTTGCTTGAATATCTTGCCATCTTTGACCTAATAACACAGTAGTCTGTCTACCTGTCATTGTTTTTTTACTTAATTACATATTTCGTCAAAGCAGAGATGATGTCTTAATCACTTTAATCATTATTTATAGTATATATTATTATCTCTGACATCTGACTTTTATGGGTCCTTTTAGGATCTGAGGTCAGTGTTATTTTTACAACACTCCTAATTCAAGTTTTAACTTCTAATTTGTCTTTTAACATTTAGGCTAAGATCTTCTGATTCATCTCAATATAATGTTTGCTGTGCCCACATTTCAGTGTCTTTGTCAATTTATGACATTTAAAGTAATGGAATAATTGCTGTACTATGTTTAAATTCTTTTAGTATATTTTAATTAATCTGTATATCCTCTTAATTTATATTTTTCTTCTTTGTAACTAGGCTACTGACATCTGTGGCCCAAATCCAATCCTGATGCTCATGCTTCTTGTCTCCATATATGAAAATTTCCCTAGTACCTCTCCAAGAAGGGGAAGCACTTTCATTGTACTTTCTCACCACTGTGCTAATAAAGGTATGGATACAAAACACACATGAAGTTAAGCACTTAAGAAGGGTTTTAGCTACTTTTCTCCCTAACCTGAAATCCACAACCTATGTGTTGCTCCTTCTAAGTAAAATGTTTATAAGAGTAAAAAAGCCATTTTTCCTTTAAAAAAAAAACAGCTTTATCAAAGTATAATGAATATACAAAGAACTGCACATAGCTAATGTACACAATGTGATGAGTTTTTATATATGCAAAACCCATGCTACTATAACCACAATCAAAATAATAGACGTATCCAACATCTAATGGGTATAAGGTTTCAGTTATGCTAGATGGATAAGTTCTAGAGATGTCGTACAACATAGTACTTACAACTAACAATATGGTATTATGCCCTTCAAATGAATGCATTTG
>NW_011889448.1:611499-613347 GCF_000151845.1 Pteropus vampyrus | reverse complement strand
CTGTGCCTCTGGGATGAAGCCCACTTGATCGTGGTGTATAATCCTTTTAATATGTTGCTGTATTCAGTTCACTAGTATCTTATTTAGGATTTTTGCATTTGTGTTCATGAGAGATATTGGTCTGTAGTTTTCTTTTTTGTGTGTTATCATTACCAGGTTTTGGTATCAGGGTAATATTGGCCTCATAAAATGAGTTGGGAAGTATTGCTTCCTCTTCGATTTTTTGGAAGAATTTGATGAGATTAGGTGTTAAATCTCTGAATGTTTGGTAGAATTTACTGGTAAAGCCAGCTGGTCCTGGACTTTCACTTTTTCTTAGTTTTTTGATAATTGTTTCAATTTCCATACTGCTAATCAGTCTATTTAGATTTTCCAGTTCTCCTTGATTCAGTCTAGGAATTGGTCCATTTCTTCTAGGTTATTAAATTTGATGTTATATACTTTTTCATAGTATTCTTGTATGATCATATGTATTTCTGCAATATCAGTCATAATTTCCCCTCTTTCATCTCTGATTTTGTTTATTTGTGTTCTTTCTCTTTTTTCTTTAGTGAGTCTAACCAGGAGTTTGTCAATCTTATTAACCTGCTCAAAGTACCAGCTCTTTCTTGCATTTATTTTTTCTATTGTTTTTTGTTGTTGTTGTTGTTGTTGTTGTTGTTTTGTTTCAATTTCATTTATTTCTGCTCTAATTTTAATGATTTCTTTCCTTCTGCTGAGTTTAGGCTTCATTTATTCTTCCTTTTCTAGTTTTTTAAGATGAAGTGTTAGGTTATTTATTTGGGCTCATTCTAGTTTTTGGAGATAGGCCTGTAATGATATAAAATTTCCTCTTATGACCGCTTTTGCCGTGTCCCAAAAGTTTTGATATGTTGTACTATCATTATCATTCATTTATATGTATCTCTTGATCTCACTTTTTATTTCTTCTCTGACCCAGTTATTCTTCAATAGCATCTTGTTTAATCTCCATTTAATTGTGGTTCTTCCTATTTTCTTTTTGCCTTTGATCTCTAGTTTCAAAGCATTATGATCAGAGAATATGGTTGGTATGATTTCATCTCTCTTATATTTGCTAAAGCTACATCTGTGTCCCAGTATGTGGTTGATTCTTGAGAATGTTCCATGTGCACTCGAGAAAAATGTATAAGCAGCTGTTTTGAGATGGAAGGCTCTGTAAATGTCAATTATGTCCACTTGGTCTAATGTGCCATTTAAGGTTGTTATTTCCTTATTGACTTTCTGTTTGGATGATCTGTCCATATCTGACAGTGGTGTATTTAGGTCACCTACTACGATAGTGTTTTGGTCTTTTCTCCCTTTAGTTCTGTTAGTAACTGCTTTACATATTTCGGGGTGCCCTGATCGGGAGCATAGATATTAGTAAGTGTTATGTCTTCTTGGTGCATGATTCCCTTTATCATTATGAAGTGTCCCTCAGTATCTTTCTTTACCTTTTTTACTTTGAAGTCTATTTTGTCTGATATTAGTACCGCTTTCTCGCTTTTCTCTGGATGCTATTTGCTTTAAATATCCCTTTCCGCTCTTTCACTTTGAGTCCATATTTGTATTTGGAGCTGAGATGTGTCTCCTGGAAGCAGCATAAGGTTGGGCTTTGTTTTTTGATCCACTCTGCAACTCTGTACCTTTTTATTGGTGAGTTCAGTCCATTTACATTTAAGGTGATTATTGAAATATGAGGTCTTCTTATAGCCATTTTATCTTTTGCTTTCTGGTAGCTCGGTGTTTCCATTGCTTCCTTGTCCTTGTGTTTCTGTTTTCTTTATTTTGGTTGCCTTTTGTGGGTTTTCACTCTGGTTCTCCTTGTTTAATATTATATATTTCAAT
>NW_011889448.1:596790-609639 GCF_000151845.1 Pteropus vampyrus | reverse complement strand
TAGTGGAGAATTCCCTCAATTTTTATATGTCTGAAATGGTCTTTATTTCTCCTTCATATCTAAAAGAGAGCTGAGCTGGATACATTATTTTAGCCTAGTAGTTCCTTTCACTTAATAGTTTGAATATTCGATTCCACTCCTTTCTGGCTTGTAAGGTTTGTGCTGAAAATCTGATGATAATCTAATGGGTATTCCTTTATAAGTTACTATCTTCTTCTCCCTGGCTTCCCTGAGAATTGTCTTTGTCGTTGATTTTTGATAATTTTAATATGATTTGTCTTGGTGAAGGCCTCTTTTGGTTGAGATAATTGGGTGTTCTATTGACTGCTTGAATTCCAAGCTCCAGCTCATTCTTTAGATTTGGAAAATTCTCATCAACTATTCGTTTGAAAATGCTTTCTCGTCCTTGCCCCTTTTCCTCACCTTCAATAATGCCCATTATTCTTATGTTTCCTCTCCTGATGGTATCAGGTAGTTCTCATATTTCTCTCTCATTATTTTTCATTCTTTGGTTTCTTTCTTCTTCCTTCTGATTTATTTCTAGACTTCTGTCTTTGATATCGGTGATCCTTTCCTCCATTTAGTCAACTCTATTTCTTAAGCTTGTTATTTCATTTTTCAACTTTTGCAGGTTTTTTTTTTTAATTTCCCTAAGATCTATTCTGTTCTTTTTGAGGGTTTCAATCTCCTTGCTCTGCTCATCTAGTTGTTTTTCCAGTTCCTGAAATTGTTGATATGACTCATTTCAAATCTCACTGAGTTTTTTCAGAAGTACGATCCTGACTTCTCTGTCTTTTTAAGTCACATATTTCTATTCTGTAAGCTTATTTTCTGGAGATTTTTCTCTTTCTTTCTGAGATGCCTTGTCACCTTAGTTGTTCATGGTGTTTAATGGGCTATTTATCCATCTGGGCATTAATGGAAATGTATTCAGCCTTTTTTCCAGAAAGAAGATTTATTAGATAAAAGTCTCTCTTTAGCCTGTTGCAAAAAAGGCGCTTTTCTTTTGTTTTCCAGTAGGTGGCGTCTAAGCCTCTCGGATCCCTGCTCTACATAAAGCCTTAAAATGCCTTTTCATTTTCTTGTAGATATTTGATCACTCTCACTACCTTCAATCTCAGTCTTTACCCTGGGGCTCCACGGTGTTTGGTCTCAGAGGGTGTGGGAGGAGGGGCCCTTTGGGTGAGGGATTGAGGTCTGTGGCTCAGCCTCGGTTTTGCAGCCATGGCTGGTAAAAATCAACTGTTGTTTCTCTACCATCCCACTTCTCTGCCTTCTGCCCTGATGACTGGGCTGTGCCACTGGCTGCCTGTAACTCACAACTCTCCCAGGCAGGGCTGTTCAGGGAACTCACCGCACCTTCTCCTTTCCCCCTCCTCCTACAGGCAGCTCCAGCGGCTGCGAGAGGCAGCTCCAGCAGCTGCGAGAGGCAGCTTCTTTATTTCTCCATGTCCACTGCCCAACACCCAGGGTTGTGACCTGTGTTAGCTCTTTTGGACAGATCCTACACTCAGACGTGCTGGTGTGCAGTTTGTGTGATTTTTGTTGAGTTTTAGATGTTCAGCTTATTGTTATTTCAAGGGAAGAGATCTGGGGACGTCTCTCTGCCATGTTTCTCCAAACTTCTATAGCATAATTTTAAAATTGCTTATCTAAGAGTGTCCCTTCAACTAGTTTTTATAAAATTATTGACCAGATTTATACATCTCTTCATACTGCTTTCTCAGGACACAATGAGCTGATAAACTTATTCTTTATAAGTTTCTATATATTATTACACTTATTCTGTATAATAACTTACCACATCAGTCCAATTAATGTTTATTCCTTTCCCTCAGCCTATTTTTTGTATTCTTACTCATATTTTGTGGGGAGAAAAATAATTTTATACTTTTGTCGCAAAACTTGAAAATATTTGTTCTGCTAATCTTTGATTTGTAATTGTCATCTCCTTGAAAAATAATTTTGTAGCCTCTTTGAGGGGCTGAGTGATGGTTTACAAGTTTTAAGTTATAAATTGGGAAAAACTATATTCTTGTCTCCAAAGGTAAAGGGCTTGGTTTATGAAAAAAAATTCTTTTTCTTTTTTTTTTTTTGCTGGCAAATATTAAGGTGTATTTTCTTGTATTAATTTTTTTTCAATTTTAATTAAAAGAAAAGTTACAACATATATTAATTTTTTTCTCACCATCTTTTCCTATGGTAATTCTTTAAATGCAATGTTATTCAAGGGCTTTGGATACTAATTGGCCTAGAGCTGCATTTACATTATAGAGGGCTTTTGACTTAAAGAAAATGCTTCAGAAGTGTTAGAAGTGTTCTGCTTAATCCTATGGGTAACTGGAGAAGATTGATAAAATTAAGAAATTAAGTATTATTACAGTTATTACAAGTTCTCTATTGCTATCTACATATTTGTATTTCTTTATATTATTTTATTTTTATTATTTAAAAAAGTAATGTTAATGCTAATTAATGTTTAAACTTAAATTTTAACGATGATGTTAAACATCAAATTAAAGCATATTTAAATGGAAGCATGCTTTTTCTCATTTGCTTTTTTACTAGAAATAATGTTCAGACTTTAAGACTATAAATGAAATTTTACGGATATGGCTTTTGTTTTTCACAAATGTAGGATAAGTTTCTTTGAAGGAAAAAATAAAAATTAAGGGTGATATGAAGCATCAATTACAACAACTTTTGACTTTAAATTCCATTTAAAAAAACAATGGAAAATTGCTAACTAAAATGTTTGGCACAGTTCACCCCTGTGAACCAACATCGTGAAATA
The DNA here is from genome assembly GCF_000151845.1 of Pteropus vampyrus. Classification (NCBI taxonomy): domain Eukaryota; kingdom Metazoa; phylum Chordata; class Mammalia; order Chiroptera; family Pteropodidae; genus Pteropus; species Pteropus vampyrus. The sequence continues at coordinate 606,845 of NW_011889448.1, read as the reverse complement.
ACAGTGCCCAAGACATAGAATGTCATTCTTACCAACCATTTCAATCCGTTAGCAAACAGAAAAATATCAAAAAGTAGATATTATAATTGAAAAAGTATTTCTGTGGGCATGTGCCACTAATGGAAATATAAAATATTGGCCCCAGAAAAAAATAGTGATTGTTATTCAGTGTTTTTGATACTGTTTTTGTAAAAGCTGAACTGATATATTTCTTTCTTTTAAAACAAAATCTACACAGAAGCCCAATAGTTAAAATAAAAACATCTCTCTTGTAGAGAGGAATAGAGACTTCATTTTTTTCTACTTCTCTGAACTATTTTCCTTCTCTCTATCTACCTCTCACTACCACTCCATGAAATACCTGTTTGGTGGATTGGATGTAATCAATGTCTTTATGTCATTAGACATAATTAGACTTAGTTCCTTCTTTACGGTCTCAGAGCTGGTTATGGGAGTTCCAGGGCTACCAACTAATAATAGTTCATGTTGAATCTACTCTGATTTTCAAAAGTTCATTCCTAAACATGGAAATTAGCAACTTAAATCATGTTGCACATAAATGAGAATTAAAATCATCTGACATCTCAATGAGCACTAGAAATAAACTAATTAATTAAAATAAAAATTTTCCTCATTATAAATATTTATAGATATTTGAGCAGCCTGTGATGGTTGCAGGCTCACTGTCTTAGAGTTGAGAATGCTTACAACAGGATGGTATATGATGCTTCTTGCATTAGACTCTTCACATCCCCATTACCCTGTCAGTTCAAAAAGGAAGAGTACGATTTCCACAGGTTTTGAACCAAATCTGTAAACCTCTGCACCTTAGCTTAACACTCTTCCCAGGGCAGTAGACCAGTGATCACAATCAGGAGATACCCACTTTCTGGTCTGCCACAGATTTGGGAAACATAAAAAGCAGTCTGTGTTGGGGACACCATTTGGATTATTTTAGAAGAAATGTCCACATCTAGCCCTTTATCTGAACATTAACTGAGGAAATTAGTACTAGGGTATACCCCTTCAAATTTCCTCCTCCTTGTAGTTGCATGCTGTCTTCTTCTGCTCATTGGTACTTCTGGCCTGTTTCAATTGTCATCACTCATTAACATTCATGTATCGCAGACCTCAGTGGAGAGGGCCCGAGGTACACAGAGGACAAAACACCTGCTCCCAGCAGGAATCAAGACAGATTCCAGCTCTGACATACTGGCAAAGATTCAGTGAACCAACAGAGTAGTCAAGACACATAGCTTCCCAGAATTCACCAGTAACATTACTGAATGATGCAGGAGGGACAGCTATACTTGGCCTAATAGTAGTGGGGAAATTCTATGGAATGGTGGGTATTTCAAGTCATTTCATCTAGTAGACAACCCCATTCAGATAACCATACAATTTGTACCTGTTAGAGATGTTTCAGAGATTTCCCAAGCCTATTAATGTGAGCTGTCCTGGACTTTCCATCCAGATTCCCCAGCTTTACTCCGTTTGATTCTTTCTCCATCATATACTAAACTCTATAACCAGAACGTTGACCACCAGCCTGCTGTTAGATTTACATGTGGTCTCTCTCATGGACCCTGGACATTGCTCTTTCCCCAGATCCTCATCCCTCACTAAGTGTCGTATCTGGCCCCATTCCCTGTCAAATGGTCATTTTGAAAAAATCCTTGCTTCTCAAATTAAGCACTTTTGATTTCTAAAATATGTGTTTATGGCATTCACATACATTAATTTGTGAGAATATGAATTGGAAGAATATTTGGGGGTACGATTTTGGCAATATTTATAAAAATTTACAATCTTTAAACATTCTTCACTCTAACTCAATTTCTACTGTGGGGAGTCACTTATGGACATGTGAAATCATATAACAAGGAACAAGGACATTTGTGTACTTGGCAACAATGTAAGAAGTTGAGATTGTAAAGAGCTGGGAAAAACCGGGAGGTAACTGTTCACATAGCAATCACTGCAAATTCCTTGCTACAGTTTAGCAGAGAGTTCTGAGTTGTGAGAATCTCATTGTTTTACTAGATAAGTAATCTGGCTAACCTTGGTTCTTGACTACTGTCTTTCTTATTGTAATGTTATAAATAGTGTGTTCTAAATAAACTCGGGGACACAGCTTGAATCTGTGCTCCCTCCTGCAATTCTGTCTGTCTTCTTTCTTTTTCTCAGTCCATGCTCTTCCTTTCGGGTGCCCTCAATTACTTCGTCAGCTGGCTTCCAACAAGTGGCGCCCGAACAGGGACCTGAAAACGGGGGATAACAGCATAGGATGTGCCGCGGGGTAAGGTGTGTACACACGGAATCTGAGAGAACTAAGAGTCCTGTAGGCGGCCAACCGTAAGTACACAGGAGTATTGTAATATAGAAACTGAAACAGAAACTTAAAGAAGTAAAAATGGGACAAGGAAATAGTCGACTGCTTTTTGTACATATGCTTAAAAATATGCTTAGAGTAAGAGGGGCCAAAGTGGGCCAGCAACAATTAACTAAGTTTTTGCAGTTTGTAGAAGAAGTATGTCCCTGGTTTCCGGAAGAAGAGACTGTAGATTTAGAAACCTGGAAAAGGGTAGGACAAAAGTTACAAGACTATTATGATGCCCATGGGCCAAGTAAAGTGCCAGTGGATACTTTTGGATTATGGACATTGATAAGGGATTGCTTAGATCCCAGGCACCAGAGAACTCAATGGCAGGAACAAGGCAAGGATGCTTTTACTGGCCCTGAGGCTCCACCTAATCCTGATATTGCACCCACTGCTCCACCGCCTCCTTTTACTTCCCTCTTTTTTGATGAGAATGAGGAACCTTTAGATCCAGGAGATACTGCTCAGTTAGAGGATGCGGCAGCTAAATATCATGAGGAAGAGGAGGATGAGCTTTCGCCTCTAGTGGCTACGGGGGGGAAAGTAAAGGAAGGTTCAGAGAAAGAATTACAAGAAGAGATTGAACAATTAAAACAGAAATTGGCTAATTTGTCTTTGTAGAGGCCATGGGGCCTCAGCCTTTAAAAGTGGAAGCCAGTTCTCTGCTGGTAAAACAGCTGGCTTATGAAAATGCTAATTCTGCCTATCAAACAATAATCAGACCCTTTAGAAAGAAAGAAGACTTAAGTGATTATGTTAGGTTGTGTTCTGACATAGGGCCCTCATATATGAAGGGACTTGCTGTGACTGCTGCCCTGCTGGGAAAGTCCATGCGGGAAATGTTATCTGACTAGTCGAACAAACATGGCAAAAAGATGCCGTGATGCCCTCAACCCGGTTTCTCCACAAATTCTTTCTCATGCTCAAAAAACTGAATTTCTGATGCTCAAAACTAATCAACATGGCCCCGACCTGGTATTAATATGGGGACGAGGGCATGTTTGTGTTTTTCCACAGGATGCAGAAAATGCCAGGTGGTTGCCGGAGAGGTTGGTCCATTTCGCTGCTCCACCACACACTCAGTGGGATGACCCTAACCTTGATCTTGCTGAGCCTGGCGATGACAGCTGAAGGTGCAATTTACTGGACATACTTTCCTGACCCACCTCTCTTACATCCGACCATATAGCAAGGACCAAATGTCATTGTGAAAGTGAACAACACATCGCTACTGGACATGCCATCTATGAGGAGGGTGATTGGACTAATTGTTGCAGGAATACTTGCTATTGTATCTCTTATAGCTACTGCTGCCACCGCTGCGGCGGCTCTCTCACAAACTGTACAAACTGCTCATTATGTCAATGATTTGTCTAGAAATGGTACTTTAGCATTGGGAACACAGAAAAATATAGATAGAAAATTAGAACAAAAGTTAGATGCTCTGTATAAGACAGTGGAATACCTGGGTGATGAAATCCAGGGTCTAAAAATTAGATCTCAACTAGAATGTCATGTAAAGTATCATTGGATCTGTGTCACATCTAGAAGATATAATGAGACTAGTTATGACTGGGATCGAGTAAAATATCATTTAAAAGGCATATGGCACAATGCTAATGTATCCTTAGATTTAATTAACCTGCATAAAGAAATACAAGGACTTAAAAATGCTAAACCTCTACAATTTGACGCTGATAAATTGGCCACTGAATTTTTAGATCACCTTAAAGGCCTTGTCCCCTCATGGTCTTCCTTCTATCAGCTAGCTGCTTCTGTTTTGACTATAGGAGCCTGTGTAATTGTTGTTTTGTGCCTGCTTCCTTCTCTACTGAAATACTTCATTAGTGCTATGTTAAAACTTCAGGCCGACCTACATCATGTAAGTCTTCGATATATGGCTTGAAAGATAGACATCTCCCTCCCGCGGGGGCTGGTAGTCAAAGACGGGTAAGACTCCCTCAGAGACTGGACAACCTAAGACAGGGCGTGCATGACGGAATGCACGTACCGATGACGGGTAAGTTCCAGATCTGGTGAGGGGATCACCTAAGACAGGCACAGTCACCTTGCGCCAGAACCAGAAGGGTTCGGGCATTTAAAAAATAAAAAAGGGGGAGATGTGGGGAGTCACTTATGGACATGTGAAATCGTATAACAAGGAACAAGGATATTTGTGTACTTGGCAACAATGTAAGAAGTTGAGATTGTAAAGAGCTGGGAAAAACCGGGAGGTAACTGTTCACATAGCAATCACTGCAAATTCCTTGCTACAGTTTAGCAGAGAGTTCTGAGTTGTGAGAATCTCATTGTTCTACTAGATAAGTAATCTGGCTAACCTTGGTTCTTGACTACTGTCTTTCTTATTGTAATGTTATAAATAGTGTGTTCTAAATAAACTCGGAGACACAGCTTGAATCTGTGCTCCCTCCTGCAATTCTGTCTGTCTTCTTTCTTTTCCTCAGTCCATGCTCCCCCTTTCAGGTACCCTCGATTACTTTGTCGGCTGGCTCCGACATTCTACCTTGCTATCAGAACAATAGGTCAGTAAGCCATGTTAAAAAAAAAAAATTCAGTTCTGTAAGTCACAGCAACAAATTGGAAACAAATTTATGTCTATCAGAAGGAAATGATTAAATTAATTATGGCACATACATGTTATATATCTATATGTGTTGTCATAGAAAGATCCTACATTCATGTTAAGTGGGAAAGACATATGGCATAATAATATATCCCTACCCATTGTTTTAAAATCATAACATATTTTTGTGAGAAAGCCTAGAATTAACTTTAAAATAATATACTAGGTTGTTATAATTGTGGCTATCTCTGAGACTGTGCCTGAATTATGAAGGAATATTATCAAGATAGAAATTGCGATTTGTCTATTTTTAGAACTTTTGCACTAAGAATATTTGTACTACCAGCTTTGTCCCTCTCTGTTGTTTCTCAAGTACTTTTAATTCATAATAATATACCAAAGTGGCACATTCTGGGTGACATTCTGATCCTCTACATACAGAAGAGCTGGAGTTGGACAAAAGTGCTAGCCCCTGAGCAGTCGGCTCTCTGGGGTTAAGGGCAGCAAGATCCTAGGTAAATGAAGCTCACAGACAATGCCCAAATTGTTTTTATCATTTTCACCTTCTTTAGATGCGCTTTTAGTACTTTGGATTCAAGGTCCTTTTTATCCCAATGGGCATTATGGAGCAGTGAGAAGAGAAATGAATCAAGAGACAGAAGGTGGGGCTCATACTGGAGGAGTGGAACAGACCAGAAGTCTAGCCTCTGCTCTGTCACATATCAGACGTGTTAACTCAGGCACTTTTCCAAGTTTTGTAACTCCTAAGATCTTCATCTGAGGAGAGAGTCTGATAAGTCCTGTCATGTATTACTGTTGGAAAGAGTGCAATCTATGTAAAGCATCTGGGACAGTGCCTGGCATACCTTAGGACTTTAAAAAATGGCAGTTATTTACAGCAATGATTTTGACCACCAACCCTGTCACTCTCACCTAGGTGATTTTTAAAAATCCAGTATGTCTCATAGAGCATGAACTACTACAAGACATGGAATATCAGATCAACAAAATGCTTCTTAGCAAGTAAACCATAGAAAATATATATCCTCAAAGGTTGTGTTCTTTAATAATGGGGAGGGGAATTTCTTCTACACCTGGATGCAACTCGAAATTCCTCGAATTTCTGACAAATTCTTCATCTCCCTGGCTTCTGTTGCATTCAAACCACACCTATTTTAATTAATGTCACACCCATCAAAACTATAAGCATTAGACTATTCCAAATTACACTGAAAATAACCTATTTAAAATATACCTTACATGTAGTAGACTCTGCCTCTCCCAGCTCAGGGCAACAAATGCTAACTCAGTGGATTGTGGGCACCTCAGAAAAGTATTGCTGTAATCTCAAAAAGTCTTTAAAGACAATATGCATAAAAGACTTTAGTTTGTAATAGCACTGGGGCAAGATCATAGAAAAACTTCCATTCCACTCCAGTGCAGATTTCCATTTTAAACCATGACCTCAAAGAAATTGCGACAAATAATTTTCTACTCCTGTTTTCCAGTCTAAATTCAGAGACCCACCATCTGTAGGTCTGTTCTCTAATTACCATGTCCTCAGGCTCTTCTTCCACTACCTCCAAATTTAAGATTAAATCTAAGCTTCCTCAAACCCCCAATTTCTTGCCCTAGTGCAATGCCTACAATCTCATTTAAAAACTACCACTCACCTGCTAAACCTTCTTTCATTGCCCTCTCTATATAAAGTTATTATTATAAAACTGCCAATTCTAAAATTGAAAATTATAAAGGCATGTCCTAGGCCTTTTTTAGCCTCCAGAATAAATTCTGAAACATCTGGAGGACTAATGTCACAATTTCCAAATAGAAACTGTTCAATAAAGCTTGAAAAATAAAAGTTAACAGTGAGCACAGTAGCGAATTTATTGAAACTTATTTCTAACATATTCACAAACAAAAATTTCAAGCATATATCAATTAATTCTATAAAACAAAAAAGTTATGAGGTCAATAAACTGACAATTCTATATTTAATCTCTATTTCACAAACTCAACTATCATAAAACTTACACATTACAAAAAATCCCTATAGCAATGCCATGTTATTTTAATCCAGATGACAGCATAAGACAATATTGGTGTTTTTCAAAAAAAAGAAAAAAAATTACTATGAAACCTCATTAAAGCATGAAATGTGTGACCAATATCATTCACAAACTTGGAGATGTTGAAGCTACTTAAATCTATACTAAACAAATATCTGAGTAACACACGTCAAAACATGTAAGAATACATTTTCAAATTACACATATAAAATAGGAACACGGGCACATGTACTGTGTTCCTTCCGGCTCCATCTCAGACCTAAATTCTAAGAACACTGACTGCCTCTTCAAACAATGCAGGGGGAAATTCTCCCTGACTGCCCTAGGTGTGGGAGAAGCTGCCAGGCTTGGCATTAGAACCGGCATTGCCCACGGAGGCAGAGACAGCCCCGGCTGAAATTCGGGCGCGGGCCCTCTCCTCTTCATCTTGCAAAGCCTCTTCATACTGAGATGGGAAAGAACTTGGGTCAGTCCCATGAACTTTGGCCAGGAACTCCAGGACTTGCATCTTGGTGACTTCGGCGTGGGCTCTCGGGCCCCACAGGAACTCAAATTTTGCAGGATCACTGTTGGCCACCCGCCGGTACTTCAGGTATTTTTTCTTCATGAAATCTTTGGTGATGAGCTCCCTGGGCTCTCCGAAGATGAAGTGCTTCCTCCTGGAACGTATCCCCGTCAGGCTCAGAACTTCCCAGACTTCCTCTTCGGTGGCACGGTTGCCCCTCATGAAGATCACACCCAGGATGAGGATCAGGATGTCGGTCTTAGGCACACCCTTTTCACCATGCAGCATCCCATCATAGGTGAGGCCCATTTTGATGAGGAAGACATAGCAGTGGTTGGTGGGATCCACTTCCTTCACATCGAAGCCAAAGATCATCTCCATGTACTCACAGGCTTTCTGGAAGATCTCAACGAAGTGGTCTTCGTACTCTTTGATGACACTCTTCAACATATCCGTCTTGGTTATCGGCTCTTTCGTTTGATACTTGAACAGCATGAAATTCACCAGCAAAGCTGCATTCTTGTCGATGGCATCTATGGGCACATTCTTGGGGCCTGGCCCGGCCCATGAGGTGCTAGCGTTCCCCTTCTGGCCACCGGAGCCCTCATCCCATTTGCTCAATGAGGTGGCCGCGGTGGCAGTGGAAGACGAGTGTGACCTCTGAGGACCCTTAGGAGCGCGAGGTGTACCAGCACCAGGAGCCTCCTTCGAATTGCCAGGCACTGGAGGATGGGAGGAGAGATGGGTAATGAACCGGAGTGAGCACTGAAGGGACCACACTCCTCAGAACAGAAATGGCTCTACGGAGCCCAAAGCCTCGGAGACCTGTGCAACCTCCAGGCCTTGCGTCTCGCTGTGGCTCCGAAGGGATGGCTAGGGTGAGCACTGTGGATTCTTCTGACGAAAAGGCATGACGACTCGTGGGTGGCGGTAAACAGGAGTGTGAACAGGATGGCGGGCAATGGAGAATCACTGGCCTGAGAGAGAGAAGCCAGATGTGAGTTGTCTCAGCCACTAAGCTCAACTCTGGGGGCTCTGATGAAAGCTACCTCCAGGAGACCTCTCCTGACCTCCTGGGTGCTGTGTCATCCAAGAACACGAAGGAGGAATTCTGAATACTCCTCAGGGAGCAGTCGACCTACCAGGCTGGGAATGCTCAGAGATGACAACAGGCAGGTGTGGTTGGGCTCCGTAGAGCCATTTCTGTTCTGAGGAGTGTGGTCCCTTCAGTGCTCACTCCGGTTCATTACCTAGGCAGTCCATAGGGCCTGGGTCACCGCTCCCCCTCTCATGCTAAATGAGGCTGTCCCCCTAAGACCAAATCACATCTTTTTTCAGTCCTTATTCTGAAATCGTATGAAATCCTGCACTGCCTGGTCACTCCACCCACTGCTGATCTCAACCCGGCCCCTTCGGACCCAAACTGCCATCTCCTTAGGATCCCAGTGTACCAAGTAAACTGTTGTGACTACTGGCCATTCTTTTCTGGAACCTCCCAAGGATGACGAAAGGGGCCAAGTCGGTAGCATAGGATCCCATCTTTACTCAAGTGGATGGTCTTTGCTCAAAAGAGGTCTACACCTTGACCTTTGACAATATATGAAACTCCTCCCCCCTGCTGACCTGATGTGGCTGCCTCACACTAAACACTAAACATCTGTCCCTGTGACCACCGAGGGTGCATTAAGGGGCCATCACATCCACATTTTTCCAAGTGTGACAGCAGGATGGGGCTCTGCTGAGATCATTCCGTTGGACGGTGGGTGTCCCCATCAGCCTCGTTTAAGGTCCTTCCCTTGACTAACGATAGGTCCTGTGATCAGATGTGAAGAATAAGCTTCACCCAAAGTTCAAGGAACAGGAAATAAGGCCATATCTCAGCCACACAGCTCTGTCCAAGGCTTGCCAGGGATGACAGCAGGACTAAGCAGAGTTATGTTTGGCTCCTGACTTAAGGAATGGGTGGTTTGCTCAGCCCTCACTCACGGTCTTTACTTTGGCTACTGCTCAGACCTCAGTCCCCACTTTCTGGTTCCTAACGCCACCCCTGCCAGAAAAGGGCCTATTCTCATTGAGATGACTGGGAAGGAGAGACGAGATGGGCTTGTCTTGGGGGTCTTCGCCTGTAAGCCTGGCATGGCTTGGGACTCTTTTAGACACGAGTTTGCCCATTACGGTCAGGCAAGCTTACCAGTGAGCGAACACTACAGAAGAGCAACTGGCTGTCTCATCGCGCTATCACTGCTCGGGAACTCCAAGGGTTCCCTGTGATGTGCGTGACCACCCTTTCATGTGGTCAGTTTGCCCTTCAGACATAACACAATGACACGTGCCAGGGCCTCGGACCCTCCGCCCACTGAACAATCTATTCGGAACAAACCCTTCACCTTCCCAGACCCAAAGTAGCAAGGGAGGGGTCACCTCTGGCTGCCATCCCTTCCCTGGGCTCTGGGGGCTGACGGCAGGGCAAGGGGCTGGAGCGCCCTCTGCCATGGTTTGGTTAGTCCCATAATACTC